>NW_017167821.1:0-130901 GCF_001652005.2 Ceratina calcarata | reverse complement strand
CGTGTATCCGGTAAGCAGGCATATACGTGTCACATATTTAAAGAATGCAACCCTGTATAAACGAGCAGGATGAAACAGTGTGGTGCGTGGCTTTTGCGTGGCTACTTGCTGCGTGAACCGTGAAGGCATGCTTTTTAGTGGCTCGTAAAGCGAATGAACCCGGTCACGTTTGCCTTTTGAGCGTCTCCCGGAATCGTCTTGGGCATCTCTCGGTTTCCTACTGCCTAGTCTATAGAATTATGCTCCCCTAGACATGCTGAATATTTACGCACATCCGAGTCTAGCTATTGAAAAATGTAGCAAGTTTTAAGAATAACTTTAACCAAATTCAAAATGCAGAAAGCTCTTTCAAACTTTCGATTCACTAAAACTAAAGTGGAAGAAGTATGCGTTTAACCTAACGAGCTGATACTTAATGATCTCTTTTCAATTCGTCGCTCAACCAGTTTTCTTCTGTAATTACTGCCTCTTTCTCTTCGTTAACACCTTGTATGTATTTACACGGCCGTCGCAGTTACTGGAGAACATGGTAATGCTTGTTATACCAGCATTACTTTAGAGATGACGATGGGATCGCGAAGAGGGAGGCAGGGGAAATACGGTTGAGAGACTTATCGGGTACCGAGAGGTAACGGGGGGGGGACCGACATAGCAGATGGCAAGGTTCGATAAGACGATCGAGTGAAGCAGGTCGCGCCGAGGGATTTCATACGGTTTAATTACATCCACCGCGACCGATCGACTTAATTAGATCTTTTCATTCCTTTCGTGTTCCTTCAGAAACGAAATCTATATTCTTGAGCCGGTCGTAATGATAATACCGCGTTCGGAGAGGAACCACGGTCTGCGGTTAATTAGTAGACAGAAGCCGACCTTTGGAATTCACCGAACCAGCCGCCTCTCTCTCTCTCTCTCTCCCCCTCTCCCTCGTTTCCTCTCTTTCGAGCTCGATCCTGCTCTCGAGATCGAATCGGTGATCCAGTTTCGACGCTTGCCAGCCATTGGTTTCCCTTCTCTCTCTGGAAAATGATTTTCACCCCGCGTCCTTTATACAGTTCGATTTCGTTTCCATTCTAGCGACGGTTCGTCGTCGATCGACGTGTTCCAATTCAGTTAAAAGAGTTCGCGTTCATGGCACACTCTGTTTCCCGAGCTCGTGCGAGCACTGCAACCCTTTTAATTCTGGCGTGACCAGTCGCATAAACGAACACACAGCGAGGCCTTTTGTCCTTCCTCGGTTATTACCTCAGAGAGTGGTTACCTCCTTCGGTCAACCGAGTTCTTTTATTTCTCTGCTGTCCTTCCCTCCTCTCTTGCCTTATCCGTTTCGCTTCCGACAGGAAGAAAAAAAAATCAACCCTTTCGGATCCCCGCGAGCGGTTTCTTTATGGGTCTTGCTCCGAGGGAATATTTATGAGCGTTCACGGACGCGTCAGCCTCACTGCAGGATTTCAAAACCGTATCCGATAACCTGTGCCGTATCTTTAACTAGAATTTTCAACCAGTAGAAGAAAAGTATATTACACAAAAAATGTATTAACGTCGAGATAGCCGACTGACGGAGATAAAATCGGGCACGGTGTTATTTATGAAATCAATTAGAATGCGTTAATTAGGAGGGAACAGCGTTTCGAGAAGTTACAAAGTTTCGCAAACAAGGGCTATTAAGCGACCACCGCGAGCTCTCGCAACCATTAGATTCCGAAAGGAACGTCCCATGGCGACGTAAAACCCGCGCAACGTCGTCAATTCGAATCGTGACTGCCCCTCGGTACCAATTAAACAGATCCTGGAATAAAAAAGATACCGTCCTGCGACAATCGGTACGCGACGTCCGTCGGTATTTCTCCTTTCCTGTCGATTTTCTTGAGTACCTTCGGGTTCATTGCGCTCGGCCAGACTAAATTAAGCTCGAGACGGCCTTTGATCGCAGTTCGCGCAAATCAAAGTGCACTTCTACTTTTTCCGTTCGGATAGCTTCAGTTAAATTAGCATAACCGCGGTCGCGCACGGAGAGTGTGCGAATCGAAATCGGAATCGCATCGATTCCCGCGGGATTCGAGGACTTCTAAGGCCGGTCGCGTGAACGCTTTTAACTCGGTATAGTATGGCCTAGGAAATATCGATACGTGGCGAGCATTCGGGGTTCAAATCTTAGGTGTAAAATTGTTATTCACGGTTCGACGTGTCTCGATGCCGGGGATCATGCGCCGGCAGGCGAACCCGGCCGATAAACGTTCTGTCCACTTCGGTAAGGAACGACGACACAGGGATCCCAGTAAAGTCCGAGGGCGCACCGTAATGGCCGCTCGAATAAAATACGGGTGTTATCCCCCTCGCGATCCCAGCGCAGATGCGATACCCAGCCATTTCTATTTTTCTATTTATCCCGCCGCTGAATCCGTTTCACACGTACTCCGCGCAACGAAAAAGGTAAAGACCGTCTACAAATTCTGTTCTTTATTCGATTCGTACCAGACTCGAACTCGTGCATGAATTTTAATTGAAACATATTTTTATGACACGACGTATGACCATAAAAAACGTTATGTGCAATGTTTAATCCTTTAAATCGAACGCGTCGAACGAGTAGGAAATTACACAGCAGTGTTTAATTGCTGCGATTAAGTGTTATTAACGATAAGGATTATTCCCTGAATAATCGTCTTGCTCGCAAGTCGACTGCATCGCTTAATTCCCAATAAGAAGCACACGATTCCATTATCGGGAATCGATTATCCAGGAAGTCTTCGCTTAACGTTCGCGTATAATTAGTACTTGCATCGACCGTTTTTTCCCTCGAAAATCCGAGTATCTATGGCGTGTACGCTCCGGTCACAGCCCCCATGGGCATAAATTGTGCAATATTACGGACGAATGATGCATCGAAGCGCGCAAAGTAAAGTTTCTCATTAAGGGCTGTGAGGAGGGGATAAGGCACAGGGAATCGGAAAATATTACCGAGCTGCGAAACGGATAACGAGCGTAGGTATGCTCGCTCTGCGAATAAACGCACGTTTCTCCCTTCTCTTCTCGTCGATCCTTTTCCTCTTTGCCTCTCTGTCCGCTCAGCTCCGGGTAAGACTAATGAACCGTACGCAAACGCAATTACGTGGGCGCTTCCATCTCTGCTCGAACCCTTCCTCTCCCGCTCGGCCACACGACAGGGCTCGTAAATTCAACGGCATCGCGGCTAACGGGCATCGTTATCAATACCGTGTTATCTCCTGGTGAGCTCGGTCTCGAGAGTCACGCCGTGGACCCAGCGTCTGTGCTAAAAACCAAACGGAAGTGTAAAACAAACGTTTTACGACTCGATACTGACTCCTCGATGTAGGGACCCCGTTAATATCTTCTACAGTGTTTGTTAATAAGACGCGATTGAACGTCTCGGAGTTTCGACCGAAAATTTTTGACACTTGCTACATATCTGAAATACTATTTCGACGCAAGGACGTACTAAGTGTCGTGCACGGGAAATTGGTGATGAAAAAGAGAGAACGACTTAATACTTTATACGCAAGTAATACACGGAGCTGGCTGCTAGCCAAGCTTGCAGCACCGGTGAAACCGTGGACCCTTTTACGTCGAGCGCATCACCGTGTTGGTTCTCTCTTCTTCGCGAGCGATATCTCGATCGACCCGGTCCGTTCGCTCGATCAAAAGCGTTCTCCCACTCCCGTTTCGTAGTTTATCTCGAGTTTCGTTGCGCAGTTTCATCCGCTTTATCAGCACTCGAATTTGCATGTACGCGTCTGCCGTTCTCGCTTCGGGTGCTGGTTATTTTCATCGTTCCCTCGAGTTGTTCCCTGATCCCGGTACAAGGACGCTGCTGATCGCGGCATGTCGGTACCCTCGTGTTCCCTTGAAAAATTCGCGGGGATAGTAAAGTGTGGAGTTCATCGATGCGCCTGTTGAACGCCGCGCGGCCGTGCGAACGCGGGACATCTCGAAAACAACTCGAAACTTCATTAACACCGAAATCGCAGTTCCCGGATGACGACTTTCGAAATCGCCGTTCATTTTTTTTTTTTTTTCATTACTTCCCTCCGCGCAACGCCCATCGAATTTATCTACTGTTTAATCCCTGAAACCTGCTTCCCGACATCTGCACGGAGCAGAAAACGAACCAACAAGAGTTCCTCCGATACTACTTGATATTCCAAAATGGCCGTCTAACGTGCAACGACCAAGCAGATCGCTCGAGGGCAGGTTCGGCTAAATACCTCGGGGAAAAACAGACCACTCGAACTCCCCGAAACCTGTTTTCGGTTCGAGTAGGCAACAAGATCCCTCCGCCATGTTCTTCGACCAAAACTTCCTCCGTGCACGAATCTTCTCATCCTTCATACGACATTTATTCTTTTAAAAACTCTGAATGTCGTATCCGAAACGGTCGTATCAATACTCATTTGGTGAAATGAATGATAAATTGATGGAATACATAGATTTGACAGAAGTATAATAACGATATTGTCGGTATCTTTGCGTCTACCGTCTGTCTCGTTTCTTGAAGAGATAGCATTTTCGCGTTCGCTCGTAAAGCCGGCAGCTCGCGTAATCGTCCGTTCGTTCCCTCGTCCCGGCTGCTCGCCGTTTCTACGATTCTATTATAGCCCGCTTCATTCATACCTGACTACGATACACCGAGAAATTTTCCGCTCCCATTGTTTCCTGTCATCTCTTCTATTCTACAAGACTATCGCGAGTACCCTGACCCTTTCGGAGTAACGAGCAGCTCGAAGGGTTGCAAACACGTTTTAATTCCCAGAAATTGCATCGAGTTTCCTCGTAATTTAAATTGGCATGCGGGAAGCTCGTCGACGAACAGCCAACTGCATCGACTCATAGCTGTTAGTATTATCACTCGCGACGTATAAACATAGCCGAGGCCGATGCTATTCCGTGCACGTTTGATGAAAAACGGACGTTTACACGTTTTTACGAGCAATAACGTTTAGACATAGACGCTAGCCAGACAACGTTAACCTGAACCGGTAGGAAACGATGATCGTGATTCATCGATGAGATCACTGTTCGGATCGCGAAATCTGAATGAAAATCGCCGGTTCGATCGCTCGGAATCGGCGATTACTGTCGTCGCGCGACGGGTTTAGGATGCATCGCGACGATTTACGACCCCCGGCTTTTACGACCGCGTAGTACATACATCATCTCCCGGCTCCAGCTGCAACGACGATAATTCACGTTGCTCGACTCTCGGCCGATCGCTCGTAACGTCCAATTTGGCCCCGATCCGTGCCAATACCTTGAGATCTTCAAGTTCTATACCACGCGTCGCGGTGGAACAAAGTCGTGGTCGAATACTTGGGTCATTTGTCATATTGCCGGGTCAATTAGAAGAGCGGTTCTTAAATTATTTAAACGTTCTTTGTGAGACAGCGAATCTCGGCAGTTCATAATCGCGCGGATGAATGAAGGCTGACGATTCGTAGGAGACAGCGTGATAAAAAGGCTCGTGGCCCCTCGGAAGCCACGAGTAGGTTCTGCTCGGCATGGGTAGCGGCGAAATAAAGGTAAAACGGAGCTGTTTACGGCCGCCTATAAACTTTTAAGCGTTCGTAAAACGAGCGCGAGCGGGACCGCGGGCACCTGACGTCGTCGCCGCGTGAATCACGTCCGCGTTTCGCCTTTACCCATAGACGTCGATCGATGTCAAGGTCGTCGACGTCGGATATAACGCCCGGAAACGTTACGCAACCAATCGTAAAACATGCTCCCGCGTGGCCGCCTGTCGCTCTCCTGGCCGACCACGTGCTTTCGAGCTGTTCTTCCGCCTTGCTGATGATCTCCCTGTCCGAAGGGCCGTCTGACAATTTTTACGAATTGCTGCGATGTCCATAGCGTAACGTCGAAAGCTTGGAAGAACATTTAATGAGGAATGGTTCCATGATTCTGATTTATGCATTGCATCGATTAGTTTTAAGGGAGAATACTTTGGATTTAACGAGACCGAGAATGATCGGGAAACTATTTGTCGTTTACGATTCGTGACACGACGAATCGAAGACGGCTGGCGTTTCTTTCATTCAGGTTTTGACTGAGGGTCAAGGTCAGAGGGTGCTCCCGGGTTGCGGTGTCGCGATAACGCTTACGCGAGTCAGGGACGCGTTTATCGGCTCTAAAACTGGTCGGCCCTCCTCGTGGTCCACCTAGCACGTAAACGTGGATCGCGACGCGCGTTGTACATCGTGTCTCGCGTCTGTCTCTTACGTGACGTCACGCGGATGCACGCCGGTAGTGAAACGGTGCCGTGACCTATCCCAATCCGGGCCGGGCGTAAAGGCAGGCCAATATAAACGAACGTTTACAGGCTCGTTACATTTTTATGGGCTCGACGCCGCAACTACGCCAACCGCGGCCATCAACAGAATGTCGTAAACCATCAACCAGCTCTGACTCTCTCGTCGCCCCCTCTTCGCTCTTCTTTCCCTGTCGCTCGACCGGGTTTTCTTCGTCCCACGTACTCCTCCACGGTCACCCCGACACCCAGGGGATGCCCGTCGCTTCCGTCGGCAGGCCGCGCCGCGTGCCGTTTACGCCCGCCACGATTCCTTCCGGTCCCTGACGTCACGCGCTCGTAGAACACTCCGTTACGTCAGTTTATTGGCCGCGATCATAAAAGTTTTTACACCGCGTCCCGCCCGGCCGTTCGCAATCCTCGTTTCTTCCTCGCGCTCAAAGGTCGACGTGCCGCGGCCGTTTTAAATCGTTTACGAGTGTTTTCTCGACCGTCAGCTGACTATCGTGACACACGGTCTCTCCAAAAAATTGGAAGGTGTCCCTCTGGGGTCAACAATCATGCATGTTCCCGGTTTCGTTGAAACTTTTCTAAACGAATTTCCCTTCGTGAATGGTTAACGCGGCTGGGACCATTTCCCCGACCTCGTCATATCTCTCACATTGGAAACGGGCTCCGTGTGCCCCGGGGACACCATTTTTGGGGCAATTTCCGTCTGGCGCCACCCCTGCAAAGGCATTGGCTAGTCGAGTCGGCCATCATGACTCTTATTATGTAATTTATGACTGGAATTCGTAATGGCCGCCAAGGTTTCGACCAATAGCAGTCCTCGTGCCAGCAGCCATTGCGAAATGGGACGTTCCTGCGCTCTACCGGGTGTACCCGCAACCCGCTGCTTTCGTCCTCCACTGACAGATGGCTCTACCGCTTTGAAACAAGGGGTTGCGCTACCCTTCAACGAATCATCGATTTTCGTAACGCTGTGTACAAATATAAATAAAATATCTATCGATCGTAGTAAAAAACGATGGAATCTTGATGATTTATTGGTTTTAGGAATTATTGGAATGATGAAAACACGATTTATTTATATGCATTCTTTAATCAGTCATTTTATTTTAGTATCATTATGATTTGTTATTTCCATTTTCCGGCTCGCTTCGAAAAAGCGAGCGTGACCTCGTTGAAATGTTGGTTCAGTCACCAGGGAAACCAGTTAAGCTTATCTGGACGCATCGATCTCGCCGTAAATCCGAGCGTTTAAGCGAAAAGAATTGGCCGGAAGGCGCTTCGCATTAAGCTTCATTAAGCATGATTTAGAACGCGGTTCAGTTTTTCTACCTTGAAGCGTGTAATGTATTTAATCGTATTTTAACTCCTGACTGCGTGGCTTCCACGCGGATATTAATTGGTCCGCGATTTTGTCGGCGAATAAGAGAAACTCGTTAAATGAGTGATTCGTAAAACTATGAAGATTGAAGCGACAGTAAAAATTTCGTGCCGTGAAATTTACTACGTACTATTTTACGCGGTCTGGGGACAGGAATAACACGTGTTTTACAGGAACGATGATTTTATTATGCGATACATGCGAGTATTTCATTCTTGCCACAATTCACGTTTCGAAAGAGAGAATTATTTCGTCGACGATTTGTCGAATATGAAATTGCAACTACCTGCGGCCTATTAGATCATAAAATTGAGATCGTTCCTACAGTTTTCTATACATAAAATAATCTCGGGCGAGTTGAGTTTATCTATACTGTTCGGAACTCGAAGGGCCTTGCCCGTCTGGGTCCGCATAATTATATCGGTGTATTTATTACAGCAGGTTTATCCAACTGTGTTCCCGTTCTCATCGGATGTAAAGCGACGAGACGTCTCGAAGGGGGAGACTATTCGCCGGTGGAGCGGAGGCCGTGCCTGGAATTCCTTATGGTCGGTCTTCCTCTCCGCGATTTCGACTCCGTAGGTGGACTCGAAAAGAGCAAATCGACCGGCAATCGATTCCTTATTATAATTCCCCTCCCCTTCCGTTTCCCACGGGCGCGTTCCGCCACGCAGATTCCATGTTCTTTGTTTTATCGGAAGCCTAGCCAACGTTCAAAACGGTCTAGAGAGACCTCGAATAAAGTCTCGAACGAATAAGCCTTCGGAACGGTGAATGGAATTCTATTTTATAACTACTTTTAACTAAAAGGATTTTTATCGAGATTTGCAAATTCATGGAATATTAAAGGTTCGAATAAGAATTGACCAACTCGGATGCAGGCGAGTCGATCGATCGACGCCGAGTTCTACTCGGTTTTTTTTTCAACCCTTGGAACTCGCGCACCGGGGTGTGGCTCACCGCGGCGAATCCATTCCCTCTCGTTGTTCTTCAGCCACCAGCTTTTTCTTTAATACTGAAATTCCTCCGGACACCCCAGGGAACATTTTATCGCGAGCAGACTTACCCAAGAGTAGATCGTACCATGTCAGTTCTCTTTACTTCGAGAATTTTTTCATAGAAAAATGATTTCGATATAGGAGAGTACAGAGTTCAAAATCCGTCGCGACACCGTCACACGGTGAAGACCGAGTGTCGTGCGCACGCGTTTACTGAATCAGAGTCTACGACCTTAACCCAGACCTGAGTCAAAGTTAATTCGGCCTTAATCCGGCCTCTCCCGACGTCGTCGTCGACGTGACGGGTTCTTCGTGCGACGATTGTTCGGTCAACGTACCTACCTTTTCAAGGTCCTATTCTTGCTCCATCGCATTCAACCTTATGATCAATGTTATAAATACATTGTACTTGTTTGAGTATTGAATATTATTTTTGGATATCGTGAGGAGGGAATGTGTAGGAAATATTGGAAAAAGACAATAAATTTAAAGCTAGTAACACTAATTCTATATGAATTAACGAAGTCCTCGAGGCACAGTATGTACTCNCTATACATTTTAGCACGTAGCTATTTATTATTAGCATTATTCTTCCGACGACTGATTTCTTTTTAATTATAGAAAACGCTTTTTTCTAAGGTACATAAACTTTTGGGATTGACTGTATATAGCCAATACATCCTTAACTTTCCTATCTCTCATCTTAATTTAACTTGATGCGTCTTCGCGTTCGTATACGAAATCAATTAATTATTCAATCGGACGTAATGCAACCACGGAGCGTCTCGTTAAAAATAGTTTTGAACCCGAGTCGATGGACTAGAATTATTTGTGGCACGCATTCCTTACGCAGAAATAGCCCAACTGTTAAACAGTTGAATCACGGGCGAAGTGTCAAAGGGTGCGATAAACCCGTTGGAATCGATGAGAGAGCGCCTAGAAAAGAATACGGGATGAACGGGGAATAAAAAAGTGGAAGGATAGTTGACACGTAACTCAATACGAGCGGCGTCTCCTGTTTACGAGGTTATAAAATTACCGACTCGATGCCCTGGAAACCGGAATGGAAACGAAGGGGGTGTCGCCGGACGCGTGCAGCCGCTTCGAAATTTCGAATCGCGTCCCCATCCCGGCCGGCAAGCGAATATTTAATGCGACTCCTCGGATTTCGTCGAATCACGTTCGGCCTGGCGCCATTCCACGCATGGAAAGATCCACGGTAAACAAAGCAACTGATTCCGCATCGGTTTCCACAGGGTCTCTTTAATTGCGGCGCCAATATGTAGTAAAAAGTGTAAATGTGTTGCATGAATTAAAAACTGATTTAAGTTAATTAACGATATTTATTAAAATGAAAAAAGAATCTTTTATAAGGATGTTGAAACTAGGTTTCTAACTAGAAGAGTAATTTTTTCTTGGATCACGTGTGTCAGTTTATTGGCAAGGTGCCAATGGATTGCTTAGTTGATTGTTCACTTTTTCCAAAGAACGTGTGCCAGTCTATGCTTACCCTTACCTGCCCGTTCGTGCAGCGAATAAAATTTTCCAACGCGAGATCAACTAATTTACTTCACGCGTTTAAATAACAAGCCTTGACATCGATATCTGAATATTAATGAAACCTCGTTCACCTCCGACCTTACCTTCTAAGTATTTCTAGTGAATTTTTATGTAGAACGCTTTTATATTTTATCTAATCAAGCTCGACATTCCATGGAATATTGATCATGCCTTCTCGTCGTCTGACAATTTGCGAACGGGAAAGGTATTGCAACGGCTTGTCTTTTTCCGGTGGAATCGCGCGTGCCGTTCCACGGGATAACGTGGGTATCAGAGCCGGGACGAGCGAGCGTAGGCATAACTTCGGTAGTCTTATGAAGACGCGGGCAGCATCGGTCCCCGGGGTGTTCGCAGACGGCAGGTATATATGCACGCTTTCCCATGGGCTTGTTGAACCTATGGAAATAGCGGGGGAACGAACTCGAACCTTTTCGGTGGAAAGTGAGAATCACGGTAAGAATAAGTGCAAAATGCTTGTGAATTAAACGGGCATAATACGGCCAGTTTAATTCAATGTGGAATAGGTATAAGTACAGATTGGATTAAAGAAGGAAATGGGATACGCGATGTCTGATAATGAATTATTACGAGGCGCTCGTTACCTGAAAGAAATGGTAATTAAGTCGTTAACCCTGTTGTTAGTCACGGTAATTAAACGATTATATTTTTATGCGCTCGTTAATCTCGCGTCGATCGCGGAGCAACTCGGCAATAAGTGAAAGGAATGTTTAATGTAAGTATGTAGAGGTACAGGTAGGTGGGTTCCATTCCGAGGTGCCAATGTCTTTTAATACTCGAGCTACTCTCTCATGTATACATATTTCTCTTTTTATTTCGGTCATACGTTATAACGTTGATTTGATTCACGTAATTTACACGTGATAGGCATAATTAAATTTACTTGATCTACAAAAAACAGTAGGTATCTGGTGTTTGTCGGAATGCTCCGGCTATTAGAACAGCGAACCTTAAATTCTTATAATCTGCTGTTGGGAACTCGATGCGTGGCCTCAGGGCTTGTTTCACGTAATCCCGTGGCTTGTTTGATCCGTAGGGTGCAACGGTATATATATGGGACAAGTGGAAACGGTCAAGTATCAATAAAGATTCAAGAGGGTTCTAAAGTTATCAGATTCGCGCACTTTTCGTCCCGCCTGTCCCTTCTATCTGAGCCACGAGAAGGTTTCTCTCCGCCATCTCGATTTCTTCGTTTTCCCGTGCGCTTCGCCAACGCGTCGTGTGTTCTCCATAAGGAACGGTGCACTGTCCGTTTTTCTTCTTCTTCTCGCCTCCTTGTTCGCCTTCTTTCTTTGCTTCTCCTTGGTCCGATAATCTCCGAGCTGGTTCCCCCTTTTCTGATTCAAAACGAAGCCACCCCATTGGACGGACAGGTACGCATAACGCGCACTTTTTTATCCCCTACTCGCCTCTGGCTTATCGGATTCCCGGCCAATGCCGCCGGATAAAATTCGTTATTTACTAATTCATTTATTTACTCCCGGGACCGCGATGCCGCCCACGTTCCTTCGTCGTCGTTTCTGTCCCGCCACTCGGGAATTGTGTGCGACCAATCGCTCCTTATACTTCGTGCCTTTTCATCGTGCACGTGGCTGCAACAAATAAAAACCACTATTATAGTAGCTGTTCGAAGAATCATGATCCAATTAAATCGATACATTTATATACGGATTCAGTCTTAACGCATTCTTTGTAACAGTGATTAAATGAAAAATATTCGGGCCACCGAAGAAACGAATTTTTTTACGCTGCTACCTATTATTATCATTATTATCTACGATGCCTGGAAATGCACGGGCTTGTTCGGTGCGCCGATCATTAGCGATCGGTCGCTCGTTAGTCCGGTCCCACCACGAATTAAACCGGCATTTTTTCTACCGACTCCCCATCTTTGTCTCAATCGTACACGGTTTTTTTCTCACCGGCGGTCGGTCTCGATTACCGGTTAATGCCTCCTTCTTTTCATCGAGCCAGCTTTCGGAATACTCGAAACCTCCATTTATCGTAGCGATTCCCGCGGATAAGAGTCCTTCGTTATTCACTCGTTTTATTTACCCCGAACCGGGAAAATCGACGCTTAACGACTGACTCTTTTTTCTTTCGTTTCACGCGACTCGTTTCGAGCCGCACCGACATATTTACGACTCGCCGATCGATCGCGGAATTAAATCAACGATACCGGTTCGTCGGACAAGCGACAGTTCCCAGCGATTCAGTTGCAAGATACCGGGAACGACGTCCGCTAATTTGCGAAAATTCTTATAACCCTGTTTTACTCGCATTAATTCGATTGGGTAAACAACTTTCATGCAAGATCGATGAGACGATGCTAAATCAGTTATCTCTCCCTTTGAACTCCTATTCGCGTGGTGCGTAACGGGACATGATTCGACCTTTTATATTGCAATAACAAAGAGAAATAGCGGAAAGATCGTATTTTAATAGAGCGATTTGGAAGCAAGCCCTATTCTCAGTCCTATCAGGATCCTCGAATCGTGTTCGACGGAGGCTGCTGGAAACGGGGGTGAGCGACGCGTTCCCTGAAGCGATTTCGTGCACGACTTACGAGCCACTCCGGGTTTCGTGATAAGAAAACAACAGGCATACGTGTGAAAAATACGAGAACCCACTGTGTCTGAAAGTATAATCGCGATTCGACTCGTACGCGGCGAGCGACTCGTAAGAAAAGACTGATAGCCGTTGAGAGGCCGCTCGCGTACTTTAATGAACCATGAATTAACGTGGAATCCGTTTTTCCGTGGCTTTCGGACACGCTCTGGAGATCCCGCGATTTTTCCATTTCCTTGCGAGTCTCGTTGACCGCCGCGAATGCGAAATCAGACGAGATCACGGTAGTATAATTCAGCTGCTTCCTGCCGGCAAATTTTCACAGACGAGATACGCAATAGACTCGTTTACCTGACAAGCAATTAATTGCAGGGACTAAAAAAATTTTAATGAAGATACCGACCGTGAAAACAAACTCAGTCATGCATGCTTTCCTTGGCAATTATTTTCTACACTGGTATCTATATTTCTGTCGACACTGTTTTCCGGTGAGAGTAATTTAAGCCACATCGTCATTAATTACTTTTTTCTTTCGTAACGGACTCGATCCGTTCGGCGATAGAATCTACTCAACTTGAAAAAGTGTTTTTAGGAACTTGTTTCCCTCTGTCGACGTTACGTCTGTCTGTAAAGTTTTTTCATGTCTTTTTGATGGCGCGGCGCGTGACGGATTTTAAGAACTCGAGCCAGCAAGCAGTAAAACGCAACAACATAATTATCGTGGCCTAAGAGAATGAAAGTATCTATAGGGACATGCAACTCTTGCTTTAAAAAATGACACGAAAATAATTGAGCAGGAAAATATTTTTATAATGTAAACCGTGAGCTATTAACGAAAGCATTGTCGAGATTCGAAGCGAACGAAGAAAACGCTTAGTTCCTGGTTGCCGGTGCAGCAAAATCGAAGGGGATTAAGAGCAGGCTCCGGGGGCGGTCGGGTCATAAAGAAGTCGAGAGAGCTTATCTTAGAACCTGTCCCACGTTCAGCCAAGATTCCCGGCCTCCTTGGGAACAGATAACGCTCGGTGACTTGTAAATGGAGCACGATTATCTCCTCCTGTTCTTCCTGTTGGCCACCAGTCGGTGAGCAACACTAGCGAATCGCTGCCTCGATCTCCCTTTACGCGGTTGTATAAGATTGCGAAACGATGCGCCGCGACACCAGCTTTAATCGAATCCAGCCGTGATTCCGATATTCATTTGACTAAGTAATAATAAATGAGGATTAATCGTCGATATTTTGCAATTACTAATAGAGAGTTACACGATTTCAACTGGAGCAAGTAGGTTGACTGCCACGGATGATCAAACGGTATTGGAGAATACTTATTAGAGAAACTTGATTCATTTTGGTCCTGGTCGTTGACTGAAGCGGCCACTTGTACGCAGGTTTGACACGCGATATTTAACAGGAGCCGTTAAACGGCTTCTCCCGTAGGAAGATAATAGAGATGACGTTGAAAGAGACTTTTAAGATCGACGGACGACATAAACACCGACGTTTACATTTTATCGCAACAGGGATTGTCAGTCGCTAGTGATTCATCGACGATCGGCGAGCTACTCCATTACTCTGTTTACGATGACTCTCTAAAAACAGACCGAGAAGCAATATCGCGAAAGAGCGGTGGCTTGGCTCCCTGCACCAATTCTTCAAACAATAATCGAACAGTTCCGACGACGACCTTTCTACCTCCGTTTATGCGCCCATATCGAATTTTTCATTCGGCGATCCAATATCTCGCGCCTCTCTGGCAAGGATGTCGGAATTCCCGGGGGAACGGGTTGCAGTCGAGTTTTTCACGGGAAAATTTGCCCCTCTCGAGAGCGCAATTCGGCTCGCGCGGCAGCTGGCCATCTCGGGAACGCGTTCGCCCGTGCAACGGTGGTCGCAATCGATGGAAGAGGCGCGATTCCACGAATCGCCGACGTCGAAAATTCGCCGTTGGAGGAAAGCAGCGAGAGAGAACCCACCCCATCCGTGCAAGGGTGAGCCTGTGGAATCGGCGAAGTCAGGGGCCGCGTATCGATCTGTGCGTGATGCCGAGCAGCAGCCAACCCGCGAGAGATGGAGAGAGAGATTCTCGCCAACCCCCGTCACCAGGGTGATGCAGCGTCATGGACGAGGGAGGCTGCCTTCTGTGTGTGTGCCTTTTCGCGCGCGCGCGAAATTGCGAGGGTGGTAGACGGTCGAGAGAGGACCAGCCGGGTCGAGAGCAGCTGCATCGACGTTTACGAGGAAATCGACGCGAAAGAGTGTCCAGAGAAGCGAATAAAACAACGTGAACCAATGGATACTATGATTCAAATATGAATGAGAGACCTTCGAATCTAAAGCTAATTTCTAATAGTGTTCCACTATGAATTATGAAATAATATGAATATACAGTTTTAAGTGAGAATGATTCTCTCGAAGATTCAAATGTACATTCCGATAGCTGAATGTTAATTTCAATCAACATTTGAATTGTAAAATAGTTTGATATTGCAACACCTTTCGTAATACACGCGAGCTACAGCTCGTGTGTACATTCCCCACCATCGAGTTTGCAGCTAGGCGAGGGTTCGAATCGACCGTGACTCGGTAGCCAAAGCGCGAGAGAATCTACCCCCTGACCACCGTCTCATGGAGCGTAGAGGAAGAGAGGAGAATCGGGGGCGAGGGGGCGTGTCATTGCAGTTTCCACACAGCTGCGTCTGCAGCGAGGCCTAGAAAAACCTTTCACCTCCAGGGCCTCCCCCCCCTTTCACCCCGCTTTCTCTTCTCGCCGTTGCCCTCCGACACATGCCGCCTGAACTTTTACCGTTTCGCTGTCTGGCGAGAAATAATCCACTCGACTCCACCTCCGCACCCTCGCAATCGAGATCTCGCCGCTTCCCTCCCGTCGCCGGCATCAACTCGATGAACTTTTTTCCCCCTCGCATAGGTGTGAGTGCAACCCTTTCCGGTCCGGAGGGAAAATTAAGCGAGCTCCCGGAGGGAAAGCCCTCCGGAGAGTTTCTCGAACAATGCAGCAATTTTAACGTTTCACCCTCGTCGAGCTACAGAAATTGAGACGTTACATTTTCGGAGCGTACGGCGAAAATTTCCTCCATCCAACGAACTGCATACTGAAACTGCATATTGAAGAATGAAAGGCAAATACTGCATGGGAACCCTCACGCTCGAACTACCAGTAGAATACGAAATATCATACGAGTCTAAACATCGAACTTCTCTATCTCTTATAAAAAACTTCGACCAATTCGTTTAGAAAAACATGAAGTAGGTTTCTCATATATTCCTGAATACACAGAGACATTTGCATAAGTTCATCTTATATATTTGGACCCCACACAGGTAAAAGGTTTCTCCTTCTTTAATAAAATCATCAACAATGGAAAATTTCAAATTGTCCCCGGCAAAATGCGAAATAATGTAGGTATCTCGCAAATGACAATCGAAGATGAACGAAGGTTTCCTTATCGGTCGATCTCTTTCTGTTGTTCGGTGTGGGTGTGGATGCAGGTGGAACTGGCACTCCAATCAGGTACGTTCGCCGGAAATTAGAAAGAACGTGGCCCGAGAATTAACTGCAGCCGACGCTCGTCTGCATAGAGATGAGTGGAGAAAGAAAAAAGAAGACCGAGACGGGGGGGACTGTAAATAGGGAATTAAGGGCTGGTCGCGTTTATCTGTACCGAGTGCACGCGTGCGGCTCGTAAATTCTCCCTGCTAGACGATTTCACGGCGTGACATCGAAATCACGCGGTTAACAAAGTCCACTTTTCTCGGTTAAATTGTGCAGATGTTCCGACGTAAGAACGACGCTCCCATTTGCAACTAAAGTGTTGATTAACCCCGTTGCTGGACAAGCACAGGCCGACGGTATTCCCTATTTTCTTGTGCCGAGATTTTCATTAAGGAAGATTGGTTGAATGACGCGAGACGTTCATTCTTGACTGCAGATATCCTGCGTATACGTATACGTTCCTTCATGCTTATCAAAAACATCTGAATAATCAGGCCAGCGAGTTACGATACAGCCAATTCCTGATACGCGAAACAGTTTCCCGTTTGATTGTTACAAATTTTATAATTGCTAATTTTTTATTCTAATAAATTCGAGACAAAGTTGGTTCGCTTCTGACGAAACGCGCGGCACCTTGAATACGAGAAAAATGAACGTAGCACCGAAACGAAGGACGTCCATCGGATTCGTCACGGTGTGCAATGAAGATTATGAGAAACGGTAATGCGGTGCAGTAGCGGCACGGACATTTTTACGACATTACCCGCACAACGACAATTCGAATAATTAAACGGCGCTGCCGTATAATAACTAACGTGCCGCAACGATGATCCCGAGCTACCATCACGCTGGACCCCTTCCCGAGTATAATAAACTCCACCGTACGAGAAGCGTTACTTTACTCCGGCCACTGAAGATTATGCTACCGCGTTCAACGACGATTTACCGATCCATGACAAAAGGATTATTTTAGCTGGCTGGCATGATCAATTGAAAATTGTCAACTTCACATCTGATACATGAATAATTCAATTGCTCTTGTCGGCTCGATAGAAAGTTAGGAACGTCGAACGTGACAATAGGTGAACGTGTAGACAGAGGGAGAGTTGACGAAATCCGAGGTGGCTCGTCGTAAACTCGAGGGTCGCCGGCGGAAAGTATGAAATTGCTTATATTTTATAAAAGCCTTCGGGGACTCGATGAGATATATTCGTCTCGGCAGACCCCGGGGCTGCCAGTGGCTGGTATCGACGGCGGGATAAGGAATAGTAGGAGTCTTGGGGCGACACGGTGAGACCGAGAAGACGCAGGTCGCGCTTACTCGTGAATAAACAACGAGCCTAGGCAGTTGCTAGCATATCGAAGCCGGAGGAGAAACGAGAAACCCTTTTGCCTCGTGGAAGGTGTCACTGTTTTTGGTCGCTACCCAATGGAACGTCTCGGTTAATCCGATCGAAATAGGAAACAAAGACGCTGTTCGTAGACCGCAATTACAGTTGAACGAATTTATGGTGGCCAGCCACGGGGTTTCTCGAGCGTAATCAAAGTTTCCTCGCGTAGGATTCGAGCGGAGGCGTTACCGCGATCCAGTTCGCGAGAGTTTATGAGATTCACGGGACTATTTTCGTGTTACGCGGGCGGACGGCGTGGCGGCCAGATGCTTTTACGTTCCGGTGGATCGTGACGAGACTATGAGATATCTAGCAGCTCCTTAGATCTCATAGTTTGTCCATGCGAGTAAACTACTGCTGTTTGGAATTTGGATGCTCGGGGCAAAGGGAAGAAATCCAATATTAATAACCGCTATTCCATTTAATCTTGACGGTCGGTCAGCAAAATAAAAGACGAAACGTCCGATCCCCGAATTCTTATTAACTCGAGCGTCGAATTAATAGACGCCCGTTCCAATCGAGACAATAGGGACTCTCCCCAGAGAAATAACCGAAATATCAAATAAGGAAGAAGCAACGAAATGAACAAACATTCACATCCCTTAATTCTCGAGTGAGGTAACGTTACCTTGTAAACAACCAGCCTGGACTATTTATCGGACCGGCTTCCCCGACGATCGTCACGTGTGGCTCGTTTATATCTCACGGTAACAAGATGTTGCGGTTACGGCTCGCAGAACCTTCTAAATTGCATGTCCACAGAGTTGGGTGGGAGATCCTCTTCGGAGATTAATTCCACTTTTCCTATGAGTTCTTATTTTCTCTACGAATTCATCGTCTTGACAGAAGCTGATTCACATTTTCACGTAACAACACAAAACTCACAATGCGTCACTGTTGATGTTATATAAATGCAGAAAATACAGTTTCTTAAAATACTCTCTTAAATGGATACATTCCAGTCTAAGGTTTAACGTAAATATAAACGTCAGTTTTGACTGTCACTGTACAAAGAAGGGAACTCGATATTAGCTTGATGGCATGGGAATGTTGGCAAGCGGAGATGACGCGGTCATAATTTCGCGTTACACGCGAGGCACATAGTGCAATTTCGTACCGGTTTCCACCCCCGCGATCGGTGCCAAAATCACGGGGGCGGGAGGACGGCCACCCCGCGTGTAATCTACGTGTACCACCGTCGACGTTGCGCGTTCGCGAACGAGTTTTCACGATTGTGCGCGTCCGAGATTCACCATCTCTCCTCCATTTCGACACTTCTGGTTGCTGCAGCCAGTTCAGTTTCCACGTTCCACCGACAATCCAATTTATACACAGGATTATTCCCGGCACGGTAGCTTCGTGGTACCCTACCCCGAACTGCGGACGTCGTTCCAGCCCCTATCATCCCTCGTCGAAACTCCCCCTTCCATCAATGTGCCGTTGAATCGCAATGGAGAGTCGTACCTTCCCTCGATCGACGAACATGGCCGATTCCAGCCTCCCGTATCCAGATGCGACCAGTTAAACGTAGATAAAGTACAAGGGATGATTTCACAAACAAAAGCTGCATACGAAATATCTCAAACGACTTCGCGATTTTAAGAACGATAACGATTCATTCCCTAAAAACTTTCGAAAAAAGAAAGCACCCTTCATAATTCTTGGGAGCCACGTTCGGTAACGCGGTGCCGCAGGACTTAATCAAAGTTTCCGAGAAAAAGTTCGGCGACAGCTCGCCCCAGTCAGAATATAAATTTCGCTATTTAGTCCCGGGTCGAAATTAGCCGAAAGTTTTTGCGGATGTAGGCGTCGCTCGAGTTCTGATCTAACTCCGCTCGTTGCGTCACCTCTATGAAACTGTTCGAACGCGAAAGTTTCCTCGATGGAGTTCGTAAAACCTATTCCGCGCGGAACGTGTACAATTCTCGTTGCGGGATCTACAAGAAGTTCGTGACATTTGGTTTTTAAAATACCGACCACGGTTTCTCCTGCGAATATTTACGGTGCGAGAGTAACATCTCTTATCGATCATTATCCTATAAAACGTGCATGTTTATGGATTACTCGCGACGCTATGACAATGCTCGCACACTCGCTCCCGGGGCTGCACCGTTGCAAACCTCTTCGCTTTATCTAAGCCTCCAATTTTCAAGTCTTCTAGCCACATGGCGTCTCGCGCACACGTGGTCCCACTCGGTTCCCGAGCGAACATGTAACGAAAAAACGATGTCTCCTATGGTTTCTAGATCTCAGAAATTGATATCAATCGACAGGCTCTCTGTTCACCCTAGATCTCATGAATCGATATGGTTCTATCAAGGAACACGATTCTCCTCGAGTCCTTATGCAAATCGCGACGTCAACAATCGTTCGCGATTCCGAGGTGCCAATGGAGCTCTTCGCGATCTTTTTGTACGGAGGAGCCAATCGGGAGGCGCGTACCTCGGCAGCAATATGTCGCGCGTGCTTGCGTAAATAAGCCGGCCGCGAGGCTGAAATTCCCTCGATAAAGGATTTGCGAAAGGAATTCGCCGACGCGATGCCTTCAGAATGGACATCGGTTCACGATTAACGCGAGCCGGGAGTGCGCGTGATTCTCGAATTTTATTCGACCGATTCCCCAACGATTTTACGACGGAGTTTCTTTCTCTTCGAAATCGTTGCAACCTGGGCATCGTCCGCAGCGTGTGTGGCTCGGCTACAACGAATGATAATTGGCCGAGCGATGATTTCGCTGTTTATTCTGCCGATGAAAGATGGAGTTGTCAAATTGATATACAAGTTGCGTTATCAAAAGAATAAAATCAATTCAATTTCTTCGGTCGGCTTATAAAACTCACAGGTATCGGGTATAATTTATCCAGTGTTCCGTAAGGACGGTCAAACTTTGGGACAAAGGGGAGGCTACGTTGTATCAGAGGCAAAGCGAGCGTGCATTATCCTGGGCACAGCCGGGAGACACTTTAAAACGAGGGAATTTATGCCGGGTTGTAGCGCGTAAACAATGGTTAAGGGATGATAAATCCGGGGAGCGTTTTCTGTTATCTAGGTTTCGTTCCTGTAGAATTCAACGTCGCTCGACGGCGACTCCGTCATTGAGGAATTCAGTTCACCCCCGAGTTTTCAATAAATGTAACAGAATCTGATTAGATAGATTTTAGAAAATTTAAACGACAGTACGGTAATTCCATTTTCATTTCATTAATACGTTTATAAAAACTTGATAACCAAAGCAACAATCGCGACAGGCGAACTTAGTGAAAATATTGTGCTATAATAGTTATACGTTCAGATAAGCTACATGAGCATACACCTGTCGTAATTATTAACGTAGAAACTTTCCAAATAAATTTCGAAATTCAATACCGCATGATGTCGAAAAGACGGTCCTCCCATTAATAAGATGAAATGTACAATAATTGGTAATTAGTTATCAGAGGAGATACACGTTGAACTCTGGGAAAGAAATCGGGTTTAATACAAATTAAAATTGCGTCCACGTCGTATATTTACAGCCGCGCTAATTAGCGCTTTTTATGGATAAACCAACATAACTATGTAGCTTCATACTGTGAATGGAAATTAAATAATCGCGGATGATTAAAATATCGGGTCGAGTTCATTTGCCCTCGGCACTTACCCTCGAATTTGTATTTGTCGGTACCGATTCTAAAATTAATTAATTCCATGCATAGATAGCGAAGCTACGGAAGATCACTCCAGTCTCTCGTCTCGACCTCTCATTAAGAACTCTCATTAAGAAATTACGTTTCTCGTTGATCCTTGATCCGCAATCGACTCAAAATAACTCGTGCAGTTCAATCTTTTTGAAAGAAATCTTGGTAAACCGTGATTTAAAGCCTCGAATTCGTTTAAGCCCGCTATAAAACGAGCATACCTTTAGTAGAGCGATACCAAATCCCTCGAAGCAATCTGAACTCGGTTCGAACACCCATCGTATTGCGATTAACCCTTGTGTAATTAGTCCGTCGATCACAGGTTAGATTACAGCCTCGTTTTCGCGCAATTAGGGAGCTCCGTTGTTTAACTGGCCCCGGGAATACATGGGCAGTGTGCCTCGGATGTGATATAATAGGAAACGACTTAAATAAATGATGGCAGGCCCGGTATGAACGATAAACCACCTTTAATTTATTTTAACGACGCTGTATAACGCGGCCGTATAAATTTCGTCTCGAGGACACCGCTTCCTGTTTTCCCATCCCCCCGTGGTAGCCTCACCGTCGAATAACGATCGTCGCAGATTTATTCCTCCGTTACGCAATCTGCTAATTGCCGTGATCCGATCATCTTTTATCCGAACTTTGATTTACGATCGACGTCTCTGACTCGAACAAGCTTCTAGAAAACACGCCGGCTCTTGATCTAATTTTTTTGGTGATGCAATTCAGAGTACACTTTATGTCACACAAGATAAATTAATTGACGAGTCGAGAGACTTAGAAAAATCACGGCACTCGGCGAAGCTCGCATTTAACTGAGCGATTCACGGTGAACTGAAATGAAACAGAGCGGCGGACGCCAACTGGCCACGAAGGGAAAGTAAAAAATTGACATTTCCTCTTCGGGGCGGCAGAGGAAAACCGATGGAAAGGGTTTTCGCTCGCCGGGAAAAAGGAAACCTTTTATCCGTGGCATTTTTACAGCCCAGTAAATAAGGAACTTTCTCCTAACCCTTTTTAGCCGCAGTCGCGCATCCACCGTGTACTTTCACTTGTACCGTGCTGCGTCCTCTCTCTCTCTCTCTCTGTCACGAAAAAACATTTTCACCCTTTTGTCGTGGACACGAAAATCTTGAAACGTTTCCAAAGATCGTTTCACGATTTTACGACGAGCTGTAACAATGGAATTTGTTGTTCCGCGTGATTTATTCGTCTGTAACCCCTTATCCTAACTAAAATTAAACGTTCCCGCGGGGAATAATAGGTTTATATTTAGAGAGGCTATGTTTAAAATTGTTGTTACAACCGTTCGATTCGTTTTCGTTGCAGATTACTGGTTGCACGGCTGAGCCGCCGGACTTCGTCTTCCCGAGGGTGAGTAAAGACAAAATATCAGAGATGCATGGGTAATTTCTCGAGTAATAAATGGTTAAGAATCTCAATCGATCAGCGGGTCAAAATTGAAATCGTTGCTCGACATTTAAGCGCATAGGAAAACCGACAAGCTTCTTCTTTGTAGCCAGTATCTTAATTCTTGAGATACCCGAGGCTGTCGGTTGGCATACGAGGGGCCGTGAAACACGTAATATACTACTTCCTTAAAAGGCAGTTCGTAATAGGTATTCCGCTAAAGTACAACGTCATTATAAATTCACGTTTACGTCGCGCGGTATCCCCGAACTCCTCGGCACGGCCGACGCGTCGCAGCGGCGAGCGGAGCCGAGGAGTTCGGGAACGCACGCGGCACTTTGCACTTCGCGACACTCCCAGCGCCGTTAATTCGTTACTTTACTTTACCCTTTACGGCGGGTAGTCACGATTTCCCCCCACGGTAATTTATAATAACCGATATCGCGAACGGCCATTCGTATTCGGAAACGAGACAACGCTCCTCTTGTACTCCTCCTCTTCCTTCTCTTTGCTTCGCTTGTTTGCTTGCCGCTTTGCGAACAGAATCCTCCTCTCTCGTCTCTTACAAAAAGTCGTCTCTCGGCACCAAAAAGAGAATCGAAAGAAAAACGTGAACGTTGCTCCACTTCTTTATCCAAAGCATTGAAAAACGATTTTGAAAGCCTTGTGTAGAAAAGACCTGGCTTTTTATTCGCGGTTTACGCGTTAAAGATAGGTATACACGATTTTCTCTCGTTAAGTGTTTGCCCTAAATATTTGTAGAATAATAAATTCGTCCAAACGAGAGGCGTAATCTATTTCGGAGTATCGCTCGCGTACGGTAGCTTCGAAGGATAAACAGTGTTAAACATGATTTACGATGTTACATGGATACGTTATTTGGATACTCGGGAGCTACCTGCGAAATTTCGCGAAATGCGTTCCGACGTTCGCGTATTTTGATTGAGAAAAAGCAGATCTAATATTTACCGTAAGAGCCGAGATATCGTCTTGATAATTCGAAAGGCTGGATGATTCATATTATACGGGATTGACGCATCGAGTTCAAGCTAATTCTGTTACTTGCGTTAGGACCGCGATAACACGTCGGGTGAAATAATTCAAAGTGTAACAAGCTCGTATCTTTACGAAATTATGCGAGATACATGGAGCGTTAGTAACGAAGGGAGGAGAAATGTTAATGAGAACAAGCCAGCGCGGCTATTAATTTCCGGATTAACGTCACGGAATTGCGTAACGTTTGCGGTCGTCTTAAAAGCTGAATTAACTGCACGTATAACGTCATCTCGATTTTTCTCTTCACCGCTTTGATCACGTCACGTATAACTGGAATCGTGTTCTTGCAACATGTTCTCCCCGCTAGGGTCCGGTTTCTTTTCGGCAATTAGCTGGATTGAATAAGATTTTAACTAAATATCGAACTCGCGTTCTCTCAGAGGAAACGTAAAGCATAGAAGATTTTCGAGGATCTCAATTATACAACGACGATTCTATCGCAACCTTTGCCAGTCCTACTCCCCGCCGCGTATCTCTACGCGACGGATAACGAAACAACCCATTAGGTCAGACCATCGGCGACTTCGTTCCGGGGACGAGAATGCGAGACTGATAAGCTCCAACCCCCCCTCTTCATTATTCGTGCCGAAGGAATCTTCAAATTTTAGTTACAGAATCTCAATTCTCAATTCTAATAAACAATTACAAGGATCTGAAGAGAACGGGCGGTAATCATTTTTATCAGGCGAACGTAGCTGAGTAGTAGTCGGTACCAGTTTTTGATCGTGTTCCAGCTCGTTCTGCTCTCGATTAACCAAAACACGCGAGTACAGAGTTGCGTTTCCATTATTCGCGTCACGCACGAGCCTCCGCGCCGGTTCGATAGGAAAGCGCGGAAAGGCGAGGAGAGGACGTAGAAGCGGATTGCAGCTTCCCATGATGGCTGACAACGGCGTCCACCCCACTCTCAGCGTCTCTGGACCAGATCCCCCGCTCGCCCCCTCAGACCGAGTCCAGGAGGATCAGCCCGGCCTGGCCTAACCCTTATTTAAGCTCCCTTTCGCGCGTGGCGGCCATATTGGCCCGAGGGTTGGGCCACCAAAAGAGAAGGCGACTCATTGGCCGGGAAGAGAGAGATCTCTCCCCAGCTCTATTTCCCTCTTTCCCTCTCGCTTTTACTCTCTGCGCGATTCGCCGACTCTGTCCCTCTTTGATTGGAAGCCTCGAGCTTCCCTCTCGTGTTCACCGGGATCTTCGTTCCGAATTCCTGCTCTTCGTCTCCCTTTTAACGAAAGAGAGAGAGAGAGAGAGAGAGAGAGAGAGAGAGAGATGAGGCTTGTTGAACTTTGCCAAGTCGCTTTTCCACGGCCCTCTTCAACTTTCACAACTTTTTCCACTAGTTTCGAATATACGCTTTTTTAACCCTTGCCTTCGCTACCCTGTTTCTCCAAAACTTTCTTAAACCCACGAGTTACATCTCGACTTGGCCTTATCGGACGCGAGCTCTCTCCGAATCGTTTCTCCCTTATCGCTGATTTCCACCGCTTCTCATCGGTGGTTCAGGTAAATTCTTCAAAGTTCCGCGTCTCTGATGCAATAGCTCTCATCTTCTTCTCGCGTCTGCCCGAAACGGAGACAGATGGTAGAGGGAGATGACGAGGCTTTCGAGAATGCATAATTCGAGGCCGAGTCCCTCGAGGCAGACGGTTCTAGCGAGTTCAATGATCTAAATGCGTCGTATTCGTGACGCAAGGTCTGCATACGCGATCGCGTCCCGCCCTTGCGAGTCAAAGGAAACAACCCCCCACAGACGAACGTCATGCGTTCCCCACTAAAAATATTCTTGAAAAGCAAACAAGTTACAGTAGGGACGTTGCGTGACTTTTTTAAACCGAGGATTCCTTTAGACCCCTCGGAAAGTCGAGGGTTTATATTTTCTTAGGGATAGAGTCAATTAGCGGGCAATTCGGAGATGATTATTGGTCAACGAGGTTTCCTACGAACCTGAGAGCAGGTAGACAATTCTGGGTACACTCCGCCTGACCGTTTTATGAGCCGCAATAAACTGATTACCTTCCACGGCGATTTAAAATGACAGAAAAAAAAATCACTCGTAGTCGGTAATTTCGGACGCACCCCGATCGAGAGGCAACACGAACTGAGTAGAAGTTCCTCTGTGCGTTTGAGAAAAGAAAGTGAAATACCATCCCTGCTATTATCCCCGTGAACCCTTTCTCGACTTTCGAATTTTTACCATTTTTATTGCGGGTCTCGCTTTCACCAACCCTATCCCGATTGCGGACGAACCTCGGCCTGCCTGCCTGCCTCTTCAACCCTTTTTACGAGCGACACTAAAAGAGAAAGTTGCGCCTTCGAGACCGTGGAAAGAATCGCGAGGGGCGAGAGGCAGGGTTGATTCTTGAAACAGGACGTCTGCTGGTTTGTTTGTTTGCGTCTCAGTTTATTGACGGACTTCTTACATCCTCGTAAACGATTTTATTTCGTGTTCCGACGCAGCTTCCGTGCGAAATTTGTCCAACTCGAATCCTATTGGCCCCATTCCGTAGTTATTCGTTTTTCTTAATAGAGTCGAAGTTAGCTAGCCATTTTACATAAATTACAGATGATGCAAGGTGTAAATTAGTGACTACGGACGTTTATTTCTTTCCAATTGCACGTATGTCAAGTACGAGGACGTAAAGTCGAATGATAAGACGATCTGTAATCGTTCAGTGGAAATGTATTGTAATTGTCGCTTTAACGGTTAGGCTGTCTTATCTTATAATGGTCGAGAAAAATGAGAGGTCTGGGCAACACAGGATGCCAAGTGTCAAGATACAAAGTGTCGACGGATTATCTTGACAGTCATTTTACATTTTATTTATTCAATGCTACACGTCAAAGTACAATCGCAATTTTAAATTTCTGACGCAACTTTTGATGTAACTACGAAGCGCCAGTTTATCGAGAATGAACGCAAGCTGTAATGGTTTCAAGACAATACTAAATGTCGATCGCAATTACAAATTATGTACGCTTTCCAAATTCATATTTAACTATATCGAGAATGGCGTTACTCACTATCCTGAATATACGATCGAAAATCCAAATGCTCATCAATCATCGTTGGAAATTATTCTAAATTGTCATCGAATGCACAGGCATTTATTGATTGAATGATTACAAGATTTGATTTCGCAGCAGCATTTAACAATTCTTCAATTCCTCTATTATGGATTGCCTTAAGTATTGTATGTTCATCTAGTTCGTAAGATTTGTACAGTATTTTACAAATTCCGTCAGGACTGAATCTAATATCTACTCCTTATACCATGTAACGAGTTGACAAGAATTTTTTAAAGATTCACGAAGATATACTTGAAGTGCTCCTTGTACAAGTAAAATTGGATACAAATACATAATTCATTCGACGATGCATGAGATAACGACGAAAACACAAGTGACACGATTCTGCGAGTTAACTATAAGGTATTAGGTTCGTCCAAGGGTGGATTCGCTGTCGATGACGGATGCCAGCCTTGTCGGTGTGCGGAGAAGTCCAACGTAGCTCGGTGTATCCTCCTGTTACGTATACTGAAGGTATACCGGACAGGAATACACTCAGGATACATTCAGTATACGTACAGGGGGTTCCACAATCCTCGTCGAGAAACCTCATACACAAGGACGAAGATGAATCGGTGATCCAGTTGTTTCAATTTTCTCACGTTGACGACATCAAAGGTTTTACGAAGAAATTCGACCAAATCCATGCAAGGGGTATGCCTTGTTATCAGCTAAGGATTCTATGCGAACCTGAAAAGAAAAATGCTATATTAAAACGTCACCGGAATCTGGCTTATACAGATATAAAAAAAAAAGAATACTGTACGATAAAATCTGAAGGAAGTTGCGAAGGCCTGTGAAAATCCCCGGGTACCTGTGAACCCGCCACGGTCACGTAAATCCGGTTGCCTGCTTCACGGCGACGAGCGTTCCTCGAATTCCACCGCCCCCTTCTCTCGATATTCACGAGCAATAGCCTTCCATATCCCTGCACAGTGTTGTCATCAACGTAAAATCAAAGAAAATATGTATACGGAACTTTTGTACTAACCTTCCTTCGACGAGCACCTACTCCGTTCTCTCGGGATTATCGAGATGGTTTATTAATCGAAGAATCCTCCACCGAAGGAGCGAGGGTGTTATCAGGGATAACAGACTCACGAAAGGGAAACGTGTTCGCCGCGGATAGAGGCAACCCGGTTGTCTGGATGACAGCTCGGCTCGGTCTACGTACGACGAGTGACGTTCACGGTGCGCGACTCTCGTGGCCACGAGCCGCGACGGCGTAACGGAGACGGCACACCGCACCGCACCGGGGAGAAAGGAGAGAAGCGAACGAGAGAACGCGGTGAGAATGCGAAGGAATCGAAGCGAGCGGAAAACAGGGAGGAAAGGTGACGAGCGACGAGCGTGGCGCGAAGAGGATACGCGAGTCCTTCGGAGGACGAGCGCGAAGTGCGACTACGAAAACCGGTCAAGTTTCGAGGAGACAACCGTGCGGCGCGTCTGACGGACGACTGTCGGGCGTCTGGTGGCGTCGCGACGCTCCGAGGGCACCGCGTCACTCGCGATAACGAAAGTTCTCCCTTGCTGCTCCTGAGCTTGCTCCCTTTCCCTCCCTCCCGTCTCACTCCCTCTCTAGCTCGCTCCTGCGCGCCGTATCTCCCTCTCTCGTCCTCCTCGTTGTTTCTTCGGAGAAGCGCAGCAGAAGACCGCAAAAGAAGAAGAGGGATCTTCCGGTGCGACGAGCGGCTGATTGCAAGAGAAGACGCTCGCGACGCCGACGCCATGCGGCAACGCTCTGCGCCCAGGGACGCCGACGCTCTTTCCCCGTGTGTGTCGGCACTCACCACCGTGTGCACCCTGTCCACACTGATACGGCGTACGTAACGTCGGGGTGGATATAAGGGCGTCAGGGAGGGGCGGCTCCTGATAACGCGCAGGGTCGACCAACCCCTCTCTCTTCTCGTTCTCCCCGACTTTTCCCCTCCTCGTCCGTCTCTCCGTGGAACAGACGGTACCCTCTTTGTCTTTTCGCTGGGTCGCCTGACCCGTTCCATTTGTCTCTCCTTCTCCAACCTGATAAGTCGAGCAACCCCTCTTCGTCTCTATTATCTCTCACTCTCTCTACCCACGGTAGATGCACTCGTCCTTGTCTTATCGCTCGATCGTTCCATTCTCCTTCTTCCACCTGACGCATTCTCTTTGCTACCTCAGGGTCGACCAACCCCTCTCTGTCTCCGTGTATCTTTCTCCCGATCGGCTCGTCTCGCACGCTTATCGCGTCCTCGTTCTACCCGCGCGAAACGGTGCACGGCTCGCTTTGTCTATCCGACAGCGAAATCGAATAACACCTCTCTTGACCCGGCAGGGTCAACCAACCCCTCTCTCCGTTGCTCTATATCTCGCACGCTTCTGCTTTCCACCCCTGCTCTCGCTCTCCTCTTCCTACGTTCGTGCAACGCGAACCGGCGATTTCGATTTGATTTCGACCCGCGTCTGTGTGCGATATCGCACGGGCACAAGCTTCCCCTCTATCCCGGACCGAGCTTTATGCCACCCCTGGGCAGAGCGTGGCGTAGCCTGGCGCCACCAGCCGGATCGCTCCTCGAAACACCTCGCGGTGTCTTCCTCGCGTTTTTATTGGGACTCGTCTCGCGAAAAACGCTACACGGAACACGGTTCTTGTCCTACGACATCCTTCTAACGTCCATCATGGGTTGAAATCGTTTCTAATCGTCCATCTGCAAGCAGAAAATAAGTTTGTTAATTCTTGGACACGCGTAACTTCTATAATGAGTGATCTGTGTCTGTAATTTTAAGCTATTGAATAGGAATCAGTAGTATAAGGCAATAGATTCTCAGACGAGGATTTAGATCATTCTCTTTGATTTGCTATCTGCACGCTTGAACGAAAGAGTGTGATATCAGGCCACTTTGCATGCGTTGGAAGGGAATTACGTCCTAGTCACTGAAGGAGCATCCAGCGTTGCGCCTGGATAGCGTTCAAAATTTATTGTTTGCGTAGGAATTTAGATGAAGAAGGAATTTGGCGGTAATGAGCAACGGTCGTCAGGCAGCAGATAAAATTCCACTAGAATGTCTGTACTAACTTGCACCTGTCTGAAAATATTCAGAAATAGAATCGAAGCCCCAAATTTAATTTCCTGAACGTTGCGCAATCTGTTGAAGGTCATTGGACGAGTTGTAATAATTTAATTTTTAATTTCACCCCCAAAAGTTTTCCCTAAACGGTTGGACGAGAGTCATTGGATCTTTTCCGAGCGAAACGAAGCGACGTTAGGACATTTTCCCTTATCTTCCCTCGTTGGACCAGGTCGAGAATTTCACGGAGTCGAATTATTGAACTTCATCCGGGGTGGCTCGTTAGCTGCTGCCATCTGTGGCGCGTGCCCACACCATCCGTTTGGTTCACGACGATCTCTTTTCATCGTACATTTAGCGATCGACTTCACTTCCACCGTTTCAACTTTATTATTACTAAAAATCTTTAATGAAATGTTAATTCTATAACCCGGGCTTTAAATATTTTTTCGAAGGTCGCAGGAGCAATTCCAATGAGTTAGGAAAGCGACTTGAACGACCCTTTCTTTATGAGGGTTAATAAAAAAATATTTCTCCGGATAATCAGTGTCAGGTACGCTTCTACCTGACGGTGTCTTCTAAACGCAGGGTTGACTGCGAATTCTTGCAGCTGACCGATTCAAAAAACTGAACCAGGTAGTCCAGGCAACCCATGTCGGTCCATTCACAGTTTTCTCAAGTACCTTCAGTCCCATAAAATATTGCTTTCAAGGGTAATTCCATAGATTCCTTATCTATTCCAAATCATGTACTTGACTGATATTAGCCTTATCAGTAATTAACTATGGTAACTCATGGAACGAGTGTCTAGCTCTCGCGATACTTATATCTTCCTATCAACGAATCCTTGAACTTAATAGAAGGTAGCAGGTATCGCGACCGGATGGATAAGACTGGGTAGAACTTGCTACAACTTTATTTCCACGTTTATAAAATGTTGCGCTGACGCTGTTGCACGTATCTTATCTGCTCGAAACACGAAGCTTAATGAATACCAGGCAATGCCGTTGCACTTTATCCGCATATTCTCTTAATTAACTTCGCTGTCGCTTCATCATATTTAATGGAAAAAAGAAAATTTCCAATTGCGATTGCAGATACTTTCGTAGCTATAGGCCACGCGATTTCAGTGGCACTCGCGGGATTTGTCCACGAATTCTCTCGGGATACGAAGTTCGCGGGAGGCCACCCCGAAATCGGGGCAATAACTTGCCATTGCACGGTAAACCGTCGTAAAACTCTAAGGGGGAGAGAAACGGGGATAGCCAGGAAAAAAGGGGGTGAAGAACGGTCACGCGGTGAGCCATAATGGCCGATGGGTCCAGATATTCATGGAAATATTTATGAGACCGGCCCCTGGTAATTACAATAGCCACTGGGAAGCCACGATGCTTCATACATTTTTATGAAACCGTCTACTGGCAGAATTAAATTTAATAATGGATTGTTAGAATTCTTCACGAGCAATCTTAAACTAATAAATAATACTATTACACGTTACATTAATGTAACGTGCATTTCTCTAATGGCCGAGAAATAGTCGAAACTTACTGAAAGAAAAAAAAAATTGTTTTCACTAACGAATCGACGAATGTGTTTGCGCATTCCGAGTTAATTGCGTTTCCCGCGTGCGCAACGCGTAACGTCGATAAATTTATTCGTGCGCGGATACGAACGCTGCTCTCACAGAAAATCTCTATGCGGCGAGTAAAACGAAGGAAACTGGTTTTACTATGAGTCATCTCCTGAATTACGGCGCATCCGGGTGACTCGGGGAATTTTTACGGTATTACACTTCTCCCGTGCTAAACTCCTTTGTGTAAATTAGTTTGTAACGAGCGCATTACCTCGTGATAAGCCGACAAAGAATTTTAAATAATGTGAGATAATCGCATTCGTATTTTAACACCCTCGACGTTGCACTTCCATTTCGTTTCATTCATTGCCCTTGCCATTAAATTTTATTTACATACACACGCTGTACTTGCGACCATTTTTTATATCAATTATTTCACGAATCGACGGCATTGGAATTGATCAAACTTAAAAGGTTCTGAGGAACGTTTGCTGCCGGGACTCGGCTCCCGTCGGAATCGATAGTGAACTACGTTCCGCAATGCTCGTTCATCGAGTGCTCTCCAGATTCTATCGCCGATTAAGCTTCGAGAGCTATTCAATTAAACAAAGCGTGAATTCTGGGGAAGACGGATCGGTTAAAGTTACAGCTGCCATTCCGCTCGTGATTTGCCCCGTCGCGCGTCGCTCGTTCATTGCTGCCGCATCAAGTGACGGGATGAGAATTGTAGTTCAGAGACACTGGCTGGATCTTTTGATATTTTCAATTTCGTATCACAAATTTAACGACTTGAGACGTGGAGCCATGAGACAATTGTTTGGCACTGGTCATTGAATCCTGTGGGAAATAGTCGCGGTTCGTGCTCTTCAAATTTTAAGGAAGCGACGCGATGCAATGTCGGCGAAATGGAAAAATGGGGACGATTGGGAGTCGGGGAGTGAAAGAATTCACAAGGGAGGACCAGGCACGCGTGAAAACGTTCGAGATTCCAGTCCCACGGAGAGATCGATAACGTTAACCTATAGATAGCCCCTGGCGCGATGCGAGTCCTCGTGAGGAGACATCGCGTCGTAACCCGACACGAGCTTAAACTCGCTCCCTATCTTTCGGAAGAAAATCGAAAATACGATATCCACGTCCTTGGCTTGAAACTGTCTCAGAGAGAAACAGCGTTGAAAACAATTAAATAGCTTTATTTCTTAATTACGAGTTTAACTTCTTAACCCAATGAAAATCAATACCTTCGCTAACGCTGTTTGAACACGACATAAACAAACGAATGGCAGTATACTCGTTTAAATCCCAACCGCATATACCGCGACCCTAAAACTCTTTCAGTACACAACGAAGAACCGCGAAACCTTCTGGAGCGGAGTATACGCAAAACGCAACGATGCAACGCAACGTCACGGCGGGATAATCGGTGGCTCGAAAAAGAAGAATAAAAAGGCAGAGCCAACTCGATGAAGAAGGAAAGAAAGAGAGAGAGAGAGAGAGAGAAACGAAGTTAGGCTGTCCCTGGCTGGCTTACATTGGACGAGGCAGGCTAGGCAGACAGGTTTGCACAGATGCGCGGCGGCCATCATGAATGCCTGTAAAATATGTATTCTCGTGCGGCCCGGTTGGTAAGAGAGGAGACCGAGCGGGGATGGGAGTCGGCAGATGAGAAAGACCCGGCTGGCGGAGAAGAGAGAGGGTCCCGATTGGAGGGGGTGAAAAACCGTAGGAAAAGAGGAGCAGGGGGTGAGACGAGCGCATCCAACGCTCCGAGAGAAACAGAGAAGGACGAGAACGGACAGCCTGCGATGCAGTTTCATTTCGCGGGGAAATAGAGGCGGAAAAAAGTCGACGGGGTATCGAGGGTGCGAGTCGCGCTGAATAGAGATGACCATCGCGTTAGAATCCTCCCCTGTCGCGACCACCAGGTATACGAGCGTCCTCGCGTCTCAGGCATTTTTGATTTCCCGTGCTTCAGGATCATACGCTACGTACATGCTCCAAGCAGAGGGGTTCGTGAACTGGTTAACGCAGAGCACAGATTGCTACTGTTTCGGCGTTCTTCATCGTGTTAAATATTTCGTCGCGTGAAACGGTGCGCCGTACAATTTGCAAACAAAGCGAATCGCGTTCATGAAATAGTATGCAGTTTTGTGTACTGAATATAGACAGTTTCTATCGTTTTAATGCAAGAACTGCATTTCTCGGAGAACAAAGTAAGCGAAGCCTCGCTCGTCGTCTCTTCCGTCGATGATGGAAAGGGTTTCAAATCACTCGTGATCGTCGCGTCGGACTGTCAGAGGCGCGAGGAACGATCGTTCTATCGGTTATGAATGTACTTCCCCAAGCGTAATGGGTAACTTACGGTCATCGTGACTATGCGGCAGCCTGCTCGCATTCAATGAACCGAGGGAGATAGCTGTCGCGTTTAGGAGCGCGGTTGAAGAGCGGCAAGTCGTCGACTCGGGGAGCTACAATTTTAACCTTGACAAGTCTGCCACCGGCGAGGGGGATTACAGAGGTCATAAGAGATGTATCTTCGTCTGGTACAAATTGTTCCACATCCAACGACGACAGACGCGAGGGCCTCTCTCCGAGAGTTCTCTCGTCACAATGAATGGAGGAACTCTCCTACGCTTCGTATAAATTGCGCTCGTTACGTCGCCGTCGCGTCGAAATCACGCGTCGCATATGGCCTGCGCCACTTTAAATTAAACAACTATGGGAGAAACAAAAATCGTGACTACCAGATAAGTTTCACACCGTAAACGGATTTCAAATTGTAGAAATTGCCTTTGTTACTAGACCGAGTCTACCGCAATGGAAATCGTTTTCGGAAGAGGAAGTTCCAGGTGAAAGAAAATGTAATTTCAATTACGATCGTAAAATTTTTTATCGGCCATTACCATTTACGGCGTATTAAATCGCGTCCGCATATGGTGTTGCGGCGCGGTATTAGAACGGAAGAGAGCATGAGATACATGATTGTTTCCGTTCGGCGATCCGAAATGATCGTACTTCTCTAATTCTCTTTACATCGTTTAGTCGTTTTTGATCGTGACTGTACGTCCGCCTACGAGAAAGGGGGCGAAGCGAGTAAACCGCGTAGAAGCGAGGTGTATACCTACGTAAGTGGTACAGTACATTGGCGAGTGAACGATAACGGTTATTTCGATGCGCCGATAACATGGAACACGATATGTAGCAATGTCCCGGCGGTGTCAGCCGCGCTTACAAGCAGTTCCCTTTAATTAGCCGTCGTACGAGGGCCGCGAACGATATATTTACGCGTCGGCTCGAACGAAAGAAGGGAAAAAAGAGTGGCAGGCACGCAGAGAGAGGATCTAAAAGGGAAGGCTGTACCGTGGCGACCACGACTCGCGGAGACCGAGAAGCTGAAAGAGCGGGCAACTCCCGCGTGTAACACGTTCCACGAGTTTACAGCCTCTAGAGAGGGTAATGCTGGCGTCACCGCTACGATATTTATGGACGGCCGCGAGATTATAATATCTTATTTCGCGTGACGCCTCGGACGTATCCGGTTCTCCGGGCTATGCGTGGGCCCCGATACGAAATATATTCGAAAATTTACTCTACATTTTATATCCACGCCGCACCGGTGCGGGCGTGCACGATCGCCGAGCGAGCATCGCGAACCGTCTCTTCCTTATTGCCACTGATAACGCGACTCGTCGATCGATAGAGAAATATCGAACGAGGGTGGTTTGTGGATCACCGGAAGAACGACGACCGCGTACCTACTTTACTCGCTCGAAAAGACGAGCAGACTTATTTACGAGCGGCGTGATTCACTGCCGCATTTAGATAAGCTCTAATGCACCGTTCTCTTGCCTGGATCCTTCCTGTTTTTCTCAAGGAATTTCTCGCGACGATACTTATACATCGGACGGTGGAAAAGCTTTCTGCGCGTTAATAAAAATTATCGTCGGTGAAAGGAAAAATGACTATAATCGAGATATTTAGTAATGCAACGTTTATTGCATGTCAGATTTTGATAATGTATACACGTTATCTATCAGGACTTGTTACACAACCGAATGGGCTCTCAGCGCGAACGGTGTTTCGTTATTTTTATGCGAGGACATCCTTTGACGCTCGAGCCTATATCAGCGCCCATCCAAGGCATTATTCCTCCCCTTCTGAAAGAGCACGCACGTTCCTTTTCGTCCTTCTTCCACGTTCGCCCCGTCTCGCACTCTCCCTCCGGTCATCTCCAATAAAACTTCCCCGTGGTAGGGGATGTCTACTATACCCTGGACTGCACTCGGTTTCATAGGATGGTCACGGCGAATGGCCCATCCCCCGACACCTATACCCTCGTCTTTATTTCCACCGGCTCTCCTCTCTCTATGACTTCCAACGTCACCCTGGCTCCGATACTTGTAGTCGTGTAGATCACAGATAGGAACGCGTGTCCGAGAGGATCCGATCGGGTTTATCGCGGAACGTTTCGAAAGTTTGCTAATTAGAAGCGGCTGCTTCGGTTCCGGTATCTTCAAACTTCAACCAAGAACTTTCCTACAGAAACTGATAACCGTCCGGTAGAAATCGATCATGGTAGCCAGAAGATCGCAATCGCGGAGATTTCGAAACGCGCTGCTTCAGGGAAAAAAGAATTGATTTTGATTTACGTGACTCGTTGAGTTTATCAATAGTTAAGGATGTATTGGCTATACAGTCAATCCCAAAAGTTTATGTACTTTAGAAAAACGCATTTCTTGTAATTAAACAGAAATTAGATGTCGGAACAACAAATTTTTCTTCTAATTTCGATATTTAATGAGTTACATAGGATTATATGGCATTTTATTGATGTTGACAAAATCCGACCATCCCAGCGTCGAAATGGCGAACTTTTGACAAAAAATTTCGTTTTTCTTCAATAACTCCTAAACCGTTGGTTCTACGGGAAAATTGCATCAGACATTTTTTGTAGAGGACGACGAGATCTACAATTTCCATGTAAAAATTTTTCGCTAGCGTCAATAGTTAACGAGTAATTTGCTAAAAACTGTTTTTTCGTTTTTCGTCAATAACTCGTAAACTATTAATGCTAGCGACAAAGTTTTATACAGAAATTGTAGATCTCGTCGTCCTCTACAAGAAAGGTCATATACAATTTTCCCGTAGATTCAACGGTTTAGGAGTAATTAAGGAAAAATGAAATTTTTTGCCAAAAGTTCGCCGTTTTGACGCTGGGATGGTCGGATTTTGTCAACATCAATAAAATGCCAAATAATCATACCTAACTCATTAAATATCGAAATTAGGAGAAAAATGCACTATTTTTAATTATAGGAAATGCGTTTTTCTAAGGTACGTAAACTTTTGGGATTGACTGCATAGCCAATACATCCTTAAGCGCATCGCGCAATTTTTGTCAGAGATCGCTTAATGTTTTATGGACTGTTAGTTTTCCCACTCCGAATTATCTAAGGATTTCGCGTTTATTCTGCGTGATATATGATACGGGCCGTCAGGAAGTTATCGGGCGATAGTGGTTTCCACCTACGTAACGACTGACCGAACGGACTTGGAACATAGAAAACGCGAATGGTTTCCTTTTGAACGTTACCTTTCGGTTACCGCTTTCCCACGAAAATTCTCTATGACATAACTTCGTAACGACCGATCGACGAAGAGTCTCCCCGGTGAATTTCCAATTAATAGCGTCGCAATCTTGTCGACGAGCAATCGTGTTCGCAATCTCGCGTCCCCTCGTTTAGGAACCACCAAGGATCTCTCGGTGAAATAGAGATAAAGCCGGGGAGGAAACTCGCAACGGAGGTCTGGCCGTCGCTATGATAAAGTTACTAAAATATTATTAGCTGATGAGAACCGGTATGCCAACCGCGGCGTTAATATCGATTTTTATTTGTTACTTAATTACTGATCCGGTGACTCCAGAAAAAGGCAAGTTACCAGTGTCCACAAAACTTGCAAAAAAGTATCCCCGTCCTTCCTCATCAATTTTCGTTTCCGCCGCGACTTAATAACCCGAAACGTCTTGACTACCCGCCTCAACGACGGACTTCTTAATCTCTCGTTTAACGTATACGTCCTTTAATCGGCCATCGTGTTGCGCCGATATTACCGCGATATTGCCGCGTTTCTCTCCGGACAGCCCGGGGATTATGTCGAATAAAATTGTCTCCTCAGGGGTTGGGGGTTGCTCGTCCCCCTCCATGTCGGGCAGCATCGAACGCACATGGTCGGCTTCGCACTTTCGCACCCTAATCGATCCGTCTTTCTCAAACACGTTCCTCGCTTTCGAATCTAAGACTCTGGTCTACCTTAGAAATTAGTTGCAAATCGAAATCTTAGTTCTGCTCAAGTATCGTTTGGATCAGTGATAAAACCACGTGAAATGGTTAAGGGCGAACACGCTCCATGCCCTGAGACGTAAACCCTTGGTTAATCCGGGCCTGGTTTTAGATACGCGGATCGGGACGTCGTGTGGTCGGGTATAAGATAGCATGTTTGCGAACAAGGCGTTTAGTAAATTCACCGATTTGCTTCGGATAATACTCTGTGGAGAACGAATGCAAACGAGTTCAAGAACCGACGATAAAAAGCGACTCGGCGCGGCGGATAAAGAGGACTGTTCAGTCGCGCGAGATATTCCCCTTTGACAAGCTGGAACACTATCGCGTTCGGATTTTAATTAAACCAGAGAGAGAGACAGAGAGCGAGAGAGAGAGAGTGAGAGAGCGTGAATTGGGACCGGAGGATTTTCTTTCTGGTCGAATCGAGGAACGATTACGAGTTGGTTAGTCCTTGTACTTTTTGCTCTTTCCCTTCCCTCGACCCTGAATCTCCGTCTCCCTTTCTCTTCTCTCGACCTCTCTGTCCGACCATTTTCGTTTTTCTCTCTCACCCTCGCACAAGTTACCTACGCGGACAGAAATGTTCGCGGAGAGCCCCGCCTTGTTCCGCCATCATGCCTTCGGCTAGTACTCGATTATTAGGTACCGTAATGCGTATTTTCTCGAGCGTCGACGCTGTCTTTTTTCCCCACCCCATCGCCCTCCGATTCCGGAACGACGTTCTCTCTTATCTCTATGGACTCGGAATTTGTTTCGGCGAGAGTATTTGCACTCGTTAACCGTCATCTTCCTAATATGTTTTATAAATTACGACCGAATTAGCAAAATCGCCGATCGAACTACTTGTTCCCCTGATCATTGGTTTTACTACTACTCCCTTGAAAATTCATTTATCTTTATCCGGTTCACATGAGAACCTGTAACATATAATTATTTATTCACGTACGTATCGAAATCGTTAACAAGGCCTCTTGTCCCCTTGATCGTAGATCATACTATTTCCCGCACAATCATCATTCACTTATATTCATTCCTGAACTATTAACAAACTTACAAACAAGTAGCAATAGTTAACCTGTTACGAAATTAAAATTCCGATCTATAGCCAAATAGCTGTTTTGCCCACGCGTCCCCCTTATTGCTGACCTATACTACTTAAAATCCATTTATCTTTGCCAACGCAGGTCATCGACGATTAATTTGCTATAGATTGCATATTATCTGGCTCGGATCGCTAAGAGGAGCTCCGTTTCATGTTTTATCCGAGCCTGACACGAGCCACCAAGGCGCAACTGTTGCATTTACGTGTTCACGGGAGCATCGGTGAATTTATTAAACCCGCGGATTCAGAAACTCCGATTTTACCGCGGTGACGTCGACAGACCGTAACTCGGCGAAGCGTAAGTCAAGCGTGCCGGGCGTTTGTGGGTCGAAAGTTCAACCGCGTGCACCGGCATTAAAAGCGCGATTTAAACGCGCGCCGTATCGTATATTCCAGCCTCTTTCTACGACTCCGCCGCCGCCTCCGCTGGTTAATTAATTGTTTCAGACTCGTCAAAGGCTTCCGACCAGATCAACAGTATCTAAAAATAATTATCACCTCTTTTCTCGATAAGATCATCTCGAATACATCGATATTATTGTCAGAAACGTTGCACTGGTCATCGAAATTTTCTTCCTTACAATCTGTATCGATTAACATGAACCGAGCATCGTTAAGCACGTGTGCCATTGGCTCGTTCGAGACCGGATCCTCGTCGGTTCTCTCACCGTCTCGCTTTCTCCAACGTTTCCTTTCTCCGTGTACCTTGCCGGATCCTTTTTGCTGTTTCATTTTGGCCGCCCACAATCTCCCATGGGCGAGGATTATGCGCCGCGCTGGCTCTTCTCCTCCTCCTCCTTCTTTTCCAGAGGCGAAGCGAGGCGAGGCGAGCGAATCGGCCCATTCTCCTCGAGAGGAATCTTCCTCGGCAGCTCTCTCGACTACACTGTCTCCCGCGGCAATTTGCATATTTGGTTAGGTTAAATCTAAAAACGGCGCGGAATGCACCACGGGACCCTCGCGGAGATTGGATAGAAGCTAAATTAGTTCATAGCAATCTGATGGCAAGAAGATCCTCGCTACCCGATACCGTTCGCCGAACGAATTTCCACGGATGTACGTGCAGTATGTGTCTTTTATCTTCGTTCCTAGTTGATTCAATTCCGGTGCGTCTTCACTCCGTTCGGCTCGTCTCCGCCGGGCAGTCGGGAAAATAAGATTTTTTTATAGGAACGATTGATTCGTTTACGTAAAGAGAAGTATCGGTTCCTCGCAAATTAGATATTCCATGAACGATGCCAAGGATATTCTCGACCCTGTGTACAGCCATGATTTACACTTAGAACGCGGTTAGAGTAATAAAAGTCGGATTTTCGACGAGAGGAGTCTCGGGCCAGGGGTACGGATTTGGTTTGCTAATTAACCGAGGAGAGGAATCGAGTCTCGTTTACGAATTCGTATCGCGTGTCGACGTTTCACGGCCATCCGTGGCAGCTTCGACCGGCCCGTGTCTTCGCGAAGATCGACGATCCTTCGTATACTCCATGACAATCGATTCTACCTTCATTTTCTCCATACGCTACCAGTTATAAAAACTTTTCTCGCACCCTCGTTCCAACAAATTTCGAGAATCTGCCGATAGCGCGGAACCCTCGTACGAATTCAATTCTCGGGAAATACAATCCTCCATTATCTCTGGAGTGCGATAGGAATTTTTACGGCCACTTTTGTACCATCTTCGTTGCATCGTGCATGCTACGATTTGCATCGAAGTTTCCGCGTGGGACTCTGATGGAAAGCCCCATGGATCCCGTGAGAGAAACCATACGTGAACAGGTTTCGATATCGTTTCGATATCCTACTTCTATCTATCGTTTCTCTGCGCTCAAATTCAAAGCCGAACGAAATTTCGTTCTTCGACGTCCTCAGAAAATTCTTATGAAAATTATCGAATAGTAAATACCATTTTTTCTTGAAAGTAGCATAAACAGGCGATCAAATCATTAATCGGTAGTTCGAGACTCACAGTTTCCTCGAAAACCTGTTCGTCAAACTATTATAGTCGCTTGTAATTTAGATTTAGATCAGAGGCAGGGAGCATAAAAATAGGCGACCCGTTGTGAAAGCAATAAATTGCTACGGCGATTACAAACCGTAATTCGCGTAGACGGCGTTCATCCGTCAAACGAACGATCTTCCTCGAAGGACGGAGGAAGAATTTCCGCCGCGAGGTGTCTGTCTATAAACGTCATAGATGAATTTACGACCAAGCTTCCTGACTTTTGACGATCGTTAGTCCTCTCTCCGTCGTTCCCACGTATTCCATTTGCTTTGCTTATCATTAGCGTGATTATACTTTTACGACGACTTTTACCAAACAAAATTCAACGAGACCTTCACATTTAATCCCCATGGGTCTGATTTATCGCCGACTACCTACTCGCTTGACGAAATCCTCCTGGAGTCGAATTGAAATCGAATTAGGGAACCCGATGGAGAATATTATTTTCTTTTCGAACACATCTTGTAAAAATGATTTTCGGACGTTGGGAAGAAAGTTTCAGGGTGAATTAAAGTCGCTTCGGCTGGCGACTCTTCCGGTAGTGGAAAATCCATCTGGAAAAAAGACGACCGACTTTCCCGGCGAGGGAGTTAAGAACGTTTGGGCGCAGCTGCGAACAAAAGTTTCAACGCCGCTGATGTTTCGCCGGCTGTGCGACCGCGCGACACGTGCTTTACTCCCCCTCGTCGGCCGAACAGTCACTCCATGTGCGATGGAATCTAATCTCGGTCGTCTAATAATTAAAAAAATGGAATACTTCCATTTTCTTATCAAAAAGTTATTGGAAAATTGAACTAAATCGATAATAAATTTCCTAGCTCGCTGGGCTTAATCCTTTAATTCACGAAATCCATGAAATCTCCATCGATGATCACCGAAAACGCGTTTCACGGTCGATCTCGTTCCCATGCATCGGTGCAAGGATCTCCACGGGGGGTAATGGTCCGCAGCCCGGAATGAAAAGGAGATAGAGGAAAACGGTAAACGTGAGCGGGAAAGCAGAAGCCGCTCTCGAGGAAACTTTCAAAGTAAATGAGTTCTGCGTCCGGATGTTATATACCTATCCTGCCGCCGCCGCCGCCGTCGCCGTCGCGTCGGGATTCACCGTTTTCCATTCTCGGCTAGGCGATAGCAAAAGTTGAGAATCGTCGGCCATTGCGAGCACCCTGCGCGCTTTTAACCAAGCCTTCGACCCTTTCTCTCCGATTCTTTCTTGTTTTCTTCTTCTTCTTCCCCTCGTTGCCTCCGGCCTGCCCACCGCTCCTTCTACTCGCTCCTCGACGCACACACGAATCCATGAACACGTAGGTACGCGTATATTCGCATTCGCACGCCTGTTTGCACGTGGATCCTATGTAAACGAAATGTACGTCGGAGTAAAAAGCCGAAGCGAAACTCCTCGAGGGAAGAATGAGAGAGAGCGAGCACCGGCATACGCTCTCATACCAACCGAACAACGTAACACGCTTCATTTCGTGTCCACTTTATATGCAGACCGTCCCGCGTCTCTTTCTTTTGCAATGTCTCGATACGTAAATTCTCCATTCGAACCAACTATCATTTCCCTCCTTCGCTCTTTAATTCGAATGCTTATCTAAAACTAAACTATTGCAACATCTTAGGAATTCGAACTCAGTATCTCATTTTTACGTCCTTAATGCGTTGGATAAATGGACCATACCGTAAGAAAAATCTTACGTGGTGTGGGGGGGAGGCGAAATTTTGGGCTCGGAGATGCCTCTGCCACAAGAAAAGATTTTTCTTACGGTACGGTTACGTCACAGTAATGTAAATGGTCCATACTGCGACAAGGATTTCATACTTAGCGTTTTATTCATTTCAATCTCGCTCTACATTAATTATCACTTATAGATATGTGCTTGTAACACATAATTCAAGTGACACGTAACTGAAACTGAAGTGGAGCAGCGCAGCGGGATCGCCGGTGAGATATTATTAAAACTTCGAACAGGAGACACGTCTCGCTTCTTATTCAAATCGTCCCCGAGTTCGTTATCGCGTCCCGCCCACCCTCTAAACTCGAATTTGACTGTCAGTTTAAGAGAGGGAAGCGTTGTTCCTGCCACTCTCTATTCCGCGCCTTCCCTGCAACTTTCCCGCCACCCTCGCTTCCGTTTAATTTTCAACCCTTCGCGAGTAGTTACCTCGTGTTTCTACCCCCCAACCTTCGCATTGTCGTGGGGAACGATCTCGGAAAAATTGTTCGAAATCAACCTTGTCCAAATAATAAAATACTAGTGCAGGGTTTTCCGAAGCCTTTATAGTCTCCACCGTTGGATTGATATACGCTTTTAGTCTGATACAAATTCAGAGAACAATCAATTTTACCTGCGTTTGTTTGGAAACCACTCTTCCCTCAAATCTATCGATATTACCCGCAGTGAAAAAAGGAGAGAGAGAGATATGGAAGGAGTCGCTAGCCGACTACACTCGAGTTTCTTAATGTAATTTTCCTTTTTTGCCTCCATTCGCTTTACGATCGAAACTTTTGCCCTCTTCTGCCCATAGCCGTGTTCCCTGTTCACCCATCCCACCTTCTCTCCGTTCTTGAATTCCCGCCTCTTCGTGGTCCACCTTTGCGCGCCCCAACCCTCTTCTTCGCTTCCTTTTTCATGCGAGCCCGTTCCACCACGAGTTTGCGAACTTTCGTGATTCCACGCATTGTGCTCTTTTACCTTCCCTCGCGCGCTTCTAAGAACCTCCGGGTTCAGAATAATTATGCGTTCAAGAACGATAAAGAGGCCGGGGGATCGTGGAGAAATTTTTCCTAAAGATTATTTATAAAATTGCATCGCTCAACAAACGATGGACCGCATTTCTTTCAAAATTTATTCATGGCTACGAAGAATCATTCGTTTCCACGTTGGAATCTGTTGAATCCTGAATTTTGGAACGCTCGCCCGTGTGTTTCCATACGGTCGCCCGTTTAATTCAACCGAACAACTTCGTCGGAGGCAACCTTCTCGCGTAGGTATCATCGAGAGACGGAACGAGAATCAAGAGGAGGATGCATCGAGATTCTGAATCGAGATCCCGAACGAAAAAGCGCGGATTCAATACAAAATACATAGGTTGAACTTTCCAGCTCCTTTTATTGTGCATACAAAGTGTCGAAGGCAACAATCGGAAAATTTCTGAGAGGAACAGGAAAGGAGAAGGCACGGAATGATGACGATAATCAGTTAATCTATTACTGGTCTGTTTAATGATAAATGTATACTACCAGCCGTTATCTTGCAAGTAGTTTTTCAAGTTTCAAAGAAAACGATTACAAGCGGAGATGCAAGCCTGGACAAGAGTTGAACCAGTCGTGTTGCTATCGAGTAACATACGAGTACGTTACACGCACGTTCAATCCTAAGTCAATAAACTTGCTCACGGTAACTGAGGAATAATAATAATAACAATAACGGGGAACGTAAATGGCAACTATTCGCCTGATCAGCAAACACAAGGGGGGGAGAAAGAGAGTAGACACGGAGTTCTCCGGCCATTATTCGGGAACCAGTAATCTCTCCCTCTCTCTCGACTCGTTACTCTCTCGTGTTTATATCGGGAAGGATTCAATACCGGATAGTAGAATCGGCAGTATCCTTTGATAAAGATTGGAAACCGGCGTGCGTATATTCCCGTTAATATCCGGCAAAGGATTTTCGCTTCGAATTTTATCCACGGGTCTCCCATAACCGCGCGCTCCCCGCTCTCAGGGATTCGATTCTTTACCCCGTCCTTATGCGGCGAACGATAACCGAGCGATAGTGGCAGCCTTTCTCTCCTTTTTTTACAGTATCTTTTTGCGTTCACACTTCAGTGCCGGTTATATTATTCTTTCAATTTAGAATTGCAGCTTCGTCCAATTTTATTTGGAAATAATTATATTACGTGATAACGAACGTAATAAAAATGTTTATGGCAGCATTAATTCGTAACAAACCAAAAGAGTACTGTTAATATTTAAGACCGGTGCCCATCGGTGGTATAATAATTGTGCCTATCATGGAAATGGACGCCGCGGCACTCCTTGTCCGAGCCACGCGCCCCCGTCTCGTGTGCTAATTGTTGAAACGTTATTTACGATGTCAGGCGTCGTGACGCTCGCACGTTTCTCGAATGGGAATGCGGTTAACCGGCGTATATAGGGAGAACGCGGTTTTACGACGCCGAACCGAGAGACGTACACCCTCGATTCGCGGAATTGTGCTCGTACTCGCCCCGATACGCGATAAATCATCCAGGGAACTGCCGTGCCCGTTTACGGTATCGCTCAATTTTCTCTCCGAAGAGAGAAGCGGAACGCGTGGGAATGAAATCCACTCGCGTAGGAACTCGCGACGACGGCCGACGGTAGACAATGCCGCTGTTAACGTCGCCACGGATATCCTTGACCATTCCCAATACCAATTTTTTAGTACGGGCTTCTCCGTAGATTCCTTTCGGATAAAAGTACAATGGCTTAAAAAGAGTTACAGAATGCTGGAACCCTTCGTCGACCTTCGACGTTGAATTCGCTCGGAGGAAGCGACCGTCCTTATGGTCATGGGTCCGTGTTTAAAGGAAAAAAATTCTCTACCCTTTTCACGGAGGAAAGTACCTACTTCGAGGTCATCCACATTTTAACGTTGTCGTTGCTTCGTTATGACGTTTTGCTATCGGAATCTTTTAATTGATACAATTAATTGTCCCCCATTTGCGGCAGGACTGCAGTAACTGGTTGATAATATTATTTCTACAATATTTAAACGACTACCTTTGGTATAGACGTTTCGCCCCGGTATTATCGATGAGTAAACGGTCTGTCAAGTCAGTTTGCCCCGCCGGGACAAATTTATGTCGCGTGCTCGCGAACCTCGTTATCGATGATAATCGCGGCAAATTAATTAGCCAGTCAGCCGTTGGTGTAATTTAATGCGCCGGCGATCGCGTTATTCACTCCCGGTTTTACGAAGCTCGTCGAATATATATTCATTCGCTAATTAAACGAACCGATCAGTTAGTGTGTTTTTTCAACCGGGATTTATGGACGTCCGTTCATTGAATAAACCGCGCCCAATCGCGCGGCCCACGGTGGCCAATTTTCGTCCATAATCGATGCCCTTCCACGCAATTGTCCCAATTGTACGCTCGAATCGATTCGAATGAACGAATGCCTACACGCCAGTCGGAGTACAAATTGTCTAGATAAAATGAACCGTAGATCTTAACCAGAAAATTGTTTATTCTAAAGTCCCGATTAAAAAATATATATGCGTTCCATGGGTACGTTGTTGAACAAAAATCGAAGACTTTGTGTAGGTAAGGAGTGAAGAGTTTCGTGCATAAAATTGAAGCAATCGGCCGTGACGTAGCTGAAACTTGGATCGTCGGGGCATCCGGTCACGATTTACTACGGTTTACGCTCGTGACCATTTAAGGAGCCGGTACCGCGGCGGTGATCGTCTATTGAATTACGTACTATTCGGCGGATGGATACTTAAGGCGGCGCGATCGAGATCGACAATTCTTTCGAAAGCTTTCGCGATTCGCGAGAAACCATTCGAGTGTACCATTGAGCTTCGAAAATCGTCCCGTTCACGACTTCATTCCTTTCGTAAGCGCCGGTTTTACGATCCCACCGAGTATACATTGTACGACTCCTCTGTTCAACCATTTATAATCAATTTCAAAAGTGAGATCTTTGAGATCACGGAACGGGATCGATAAACGTTCATAAAAATTTTGGAAAAAATTGTACAGTGATATACACAATAATGAGAAGACTTGTGCGAAAGTAGTTTAAGAAAATGAATAAGGAAGCGTCCGATTACTTCCGAGTCAGTGAGTCACAAAACTTGTGCCAAAGTAATTTAAAGAAAATGAATAAGGAAACGTTTGATGTTAAAAGATAGATATTTACGGAGTTGTCTTCGTATGAAATGTTCTAATTGACTTTTGAGTTTCGCTGTACGTGGTAAGCGGTTTCCACGCGGATCGAATCGAAAATTTGCAGAAACTTGTGGGAGACGTATCGATAAGAGAGACGCGGTCGGGCTTCCACTTAACGGGTTCTCTTCTCTCGTGTAAATCCCCGGGGTGAAAGTCAACGGGCATTTCGGTATAAATTGCGCCGGGAGATACGGGCCGTCGCGTGTGTTCAACACTTTATTAGTTCATAACAGTTTGCCGGTTAAGCGAACGTTGAATTCCGTGAGCCGTTTACATTTAATAAACGGTCCGCGATCACGCCACCGTCACCCGTCCTCCGTTTTTCCTTAACGAGACGCTACGCCTGATTTTGTTTTTCTGAATTCTCATTGTGTTTTCCGCTCGTTGCCGTCGGATTATCTTGATCCCGGGAGATCTCAGACGCGCGCGCAAACCTACGGAAGGAAACGAGATTCGCGTGCAGCTACACGATTAGTGTGTTAGAACTACGGTGTTGGAATTTAGCTTGTCGGATATTTCGGGAACAAAAAGGTTACTGAGTTATTTGAAATTTTCACGAAGTTGTTTCTAGTTTAATTAGAGCATTCAACAATGTAGATATCTCTGACACGTGCATTGATAAAAAGTTCTTGAATTCTTGGCAATGAAATATCCTTTCGGTATTAGTCGTAGCCGATATAAAAAACATTGGAAGTATGTAAATAGGTATAAAATAGCTTATTTATAGTACCGGTTAGCGAGGTTAATGAGAAGTTCATCTCGCACAAAGCGGCATTAGCATAAATGCATTTATCAACCCCTTTTTTCGTTCGTTCGTCCAGGCGTACGCCCACCTGATTCCCCTCGGATGTCGCGATTGTCAAATCCCTCTACTTTTTTCCCCCCCTTTCGATGTCCTACGAGTTTCTCTCTCCCTGGTTGTTCTCTTCGAGCTAGAAACAGTTTCGCTGAAATTGCAGCCGCTGACCGGAGGAGAATCTGCCTTCGGGAGTCGAACGACTCTTTTTCCCAGGTAACCGTTAACCGCGATGGCCAAACGAGTTCGAATTCGGCAGTCCCTTCGTCGCGCTGGATATCCGGATGGTCTATCCGATACGGCGAGACGGCAAGAAAAAAATCGCTTCGTTTCCAACTTTCGACGCTCGCGACTTCGACTCCTCTCGATGGCGTTTCTTTTCCAAGCTCGTTCCAGTCCACGAGCTTTCCGTCGTTTCCTTTCCCGAGGCTTTTCCGCTCGAGATACGAAAATAAATTTTGACAAGGACGCGGCTCAATTTATAGTTCGAGAAATTGGAAAATTAAATCGTACAGATTTAATTATCTTTGGTCCTAAAAGTATAACCAACTTCTCTAGTGAAGTTCCGTTTAAAAAGAGCAGAAGCGAAGAGACTCGTCGCATACGAGGGATTGGTTTGAACTCGGATCTGGCTTCGGATCGTTCCCCCTGGATTGGATTCGGCTCAGGAATGGCCGCCTCTCCCGGCTAACCGTTACCCACAAAAGCTACGAGGCTGCTGGAGAGATTGTGGGGCCTCTGCCGAGCGGAGCTGCGCGCGAGTACGAAAGGCCTTGGTAAAATGGCTGCACGTCGCGTCGACCACGCGTGTATTCGTGAATACGTGAACGCGGCGACCTTTGGGCCACGCCGACTCCGTCATGGCGTCCAACAAGTGACTCCTCTCGGAGCACTCGAAAATGCTCGTCGTAATCGTCCTCGATCGAGCGATGAAAAAATGATTTTAAGTAGTCCTCAGCAAATTTTTCGCAACACCTCGCCCCGCTAAATGAATCGTTTATTACCCTGCGGTCGTTAAATCTTAAATCGTTAATATTTTACGCGTACAAGTTTTTAAACTAACTTTGTCGCACGAGATTCTAAATCTTGAATCGTATATCCGCTTATATTACCCACTACCGATCGACGGGCTTATAAAAAAAGGGTGATCGCTTTTTGGAAGATTTTAACGCGACGGCCGACGAATAATCCTCCGGTCGAGTGCATATTTCGCGGTTTTAATACAATGTACTCGGCGTCGTTAAGTTAAAGTTAATTTACAGCCCGGTGGCGGCGGCAAAAAAATATCGGCACGCCGATATTAAACGAAAGTGATGGAACGATCCTGTACGCGCATTAACCGATGACCATTAACGCTAATTGCCCGGGGAATCGTTACCTTTCTCTAAAGGGAAAAGTTTGATGGTTCGGGGACGCTCGTAAAGCGAGGCTCTCTACCGACGCTTAACTTCGTCGTGAGATATTTCAAAATTAAGAGCGTCGCACGTATGGTTCAGGCCCGTAGCGATAATGGCGGTAACAGCGCTCGGTTATGCGACAAAAATGTCTTGTCGTTTTTTTTCTCTTCTTCTCTTCGCGCAGTCGATAAAACGTATTAGACCTCGCGGGGAGAACTCCTTTTGTTTCTCCAGTACGTACGCTCGTATACGTGTATCTTTATTGCCAGTGCTGGATACAGCTACGAGAGGAATCATCGGCGAAGTGGTTCGTTGATAGAAAAGGAATCTGAGCCAATCGATGCTCTCTTATATATCGGAAGATAGGAAAAATAATCGAAGAGTGGAGGCTAGGAACCAACTCGAAAGTGAGGAGTTAGAATTATCGTGTTCGATCTCGACAATTCAATGAACAAGGCGATTCAATTATTAACAAACCTTGAGACACTGACAAACAAAACGATATCCCAGCCGAGGCTGAATTCTCTGCGTGAAACTGGTTTCGCTTGACGCGAAATCTCGAACGACGCGCGAGCGACACGTTCCCGCTAGCAAGACCAAGGAACATGGATGGAAAGCCACTCACCAGGATCGAAAGCTTCGGTATCCAATCTCGATCGGCACGACACTCGGCGAAGGTGAAAACGGAACGACGATTCGACGAGCGGCGGCGGACGAACTTCGTCGACGGAGCCGAGAGGAGCGATGCACACACGCGAACACCGACTGATATGTAGACGGTGCATCACAGGCTGTGAAGCGTGACCCCTCGAGAGACGGGGTGTCACGCGTGTGTCGGATGTAGGACTAGAAATAATTGCGACTCGCGGCACAGCTGCCTCCGGGCTTCTTCTCGTCGCCCGCCTCAATTTCCCCGACCCGACGACCGCTGTGTTTTAATTAAATCGGGCTCTCGAGCTACTCCGCTCCTTCCCTAAGCAATTCCCTATTTAATAGCCATTTTCCAGCGGGAACTCCTTTTTCCCGGAGACTCTTCAGACGCTCGTTCACTTACACAAACGTAAACTATCACCGTAACACGATCTTTCAGGATCTAATCACGTTACATAACGTTATGCACAATTTAAACCCACTGTTGGAACCGAAAGAAGGTACGAAAATGGTACATGGTACCGCGAAATTATTGATCCACCGTGCGACGCGGATGGCAAGAAGAACTCGCGTATATCGCGAATCACAGACGTAACGGGAATTCGGACCGACAGCAGGATGACGTCCGCGTGTCTCGTAGACAAACTTCGTCTGAGGAGTGACAGAACCGCGGCGTGATGACACGCATACTATGCCGGCCTAAACCCTGTCACAGAGAGGCACGAAAGAGAGAACAGACGAGACAGGCATCGGCAGTCAAGGTCCGGCCCGAGACGAGGGCTGATTACCCCTTTACGAGGAGCCAAGGTCTCGGCTTCGACCGGATGGGTACTACGCCCGATGGGACACCCGTCACCTTGCGTCCCGCTCTTAAAAACACCTAATAAACGGTGCCCGGTTTTTTTCCTCTCGCCCTTCCCTCGATTACCTACCCGAGTAAAAAAGGAAGCCTAATCCTGAATACCTACCGTAACCCTTAACTCGAAGGACGCTACGGTAAGAAAAGGCCACTAGGTTTGCGGAAGGAAGGGTTGCCGTTTGCCACGGTGGTGGCTCGGCCTTCGGGCAAGACCCGCTTGTAAAAACGCACAAAACAACCCTTTTTTACCGTCGGACAGGCCCGCGGCCTTGGACGTTGTCTACGCACCGCGTGGGTCTTTCCTTTTTTTCCGAGGTCGCCGATTTACTCCGTGACGATTCGACAAGTTCTAACTAGCCACCTTTAAGAGCCTTCGAGTTTCATAAAATTCTGGATGTTCGTAAAATTGCGCAATGATTAAATATCGATTTTACGTTTAATCTTTCGGTTAAATTAAATTAAAAAAACGTCGGACGGCAAAGCGTGAGGCTACTCATTTTCTGTAAAACGTAAACTCCCGGTGGCCGGAATGAACGACGAAGGGTCTGGATTCCGGGATGGTTCGAAGGGGAGCTCGTTCCGTAGTTCGCGGCAAGTTACGATATCGACGCGCGAACGGCCATTTTCGCTCGGGGTTCGTCGCGGACGATACTATTCTCTCGAAAATATCGCAGGTAGCTTCCCCGTGGCAGTCGAAGAAAGAAAAGGGTGGCTGCCAGAGGAGAGGTGAGCGCAACTTTTCTAAAGTTCCATCCTACCCCTGGTATAAAGATTAAATTACGCAACGTCGCGTCGCGTCGTTGTACGAACGACTTTGTCTGCGAATTTCTCTCTCTCTCTCTCTCTCTCTCTCTCTCTTTTCTTCGTGATCTGGCTACGAAATTATTCGTTCCAATTTGCATGAGCACCGAGCGCCATCGTAATTTAACTATGTTAACGCTTGTATCCTCGATACCCGCATCGAGATCGCTTCAAGTAGCCGCGCTCGCGACAAGGTCGCCTCGGTATTTTTCGTTTACACGCGAGCTGGGCCCCTCTTTGTCTGCATCAATTGAAAAAAGTAGAAGGAAACGTGTAACGCTCGTTTCTCTTTAGGGCTGCTCTGAACGATTCGATAAACCGCGAGATTATGATCTCCCCATTTGCAGTAATTACCATAACACGTCAAAGGTATAATACGAGAGAGTTAGGGTAACGAGACAGTGTAAGAGTAATGGTTCGTAAGTTGCATAAGTGAATACGTAATCATGTGTTAATCGTGAACCATTCCATGAAGAAGTAGTTTCTCGTTTTCCTTCGAAAGTTGTTTGAGTTCCTATCTAATAATTTCATTTTCAGCTTGCAGTGTTCTACTATAAATATTATCTTAAGATGAAATCACCGCGTGAATCATGGCCCGTGGATTCGAATTTTGAATAGGAATCTCGATCGCGTACAAACGTACATTTATCTTTATGGCAAAAGTTCTTGAAGATGGAACAGCTCTCTGAATTCAACTATCGATAATCTCGTATTTGTTTCCTCACGTTTCACTCAAGAGACAACAACTTCCTTTTTACTCGCTGGAAACTTTCAAGACTTTATATTTCATACTATCGTCAATCTTAAAGTCGGAGAAAAATCGAGATTCGGCTTTCGCGTGACGTTTCCGCGTGAAACACGCGACTCCGTTTTCGCGGCATGATTTATGATCGGCTGATAGTTCGTGCGCGTGGTCGCCCGGTTTTATGCGATCGTTTTAAATGGAAGATAAACATAAAGAGGCCTTTTACGGCACCATCAAATAAACAAGTTGACTACTTCTGTTAACGCGCCAGCTCTGTTTCGCCCTTCGTCCCGTATTTTCCAGCAATCAGATTTTCTTCAATGATTAAAATTTAATTTTCTCAACGAATGCAAAATGTTTCTCGCAAATCAAGTGTCCGGTGATTTCGCTCAATAAGAGAATGGAAATTAATTATATTGTACGTTCATTGAAAGGTATTACAAATCGTAATGAAATAGCAGGAAATAAGCTCTAAATTTCGTTGACCTACATATTTAGAAAACTCGTCCCATGTTTCGTTCAGAATACTGCAGACGGCAATTCAACGTAATTGAAGTTACTGCACGCTTCGGACACGGTGCACCATCGAATGGCACTGTGGTATTAAAGCCATCAACGAACATAAGCTCTCTCATTCATATTCATAACTCCCACAACTTTGTATACAGTTTCGAAAACGAACGATACTAGAAGGATCATAAACCATGCTATTTGTCTACGTTCTGAGACGCTAATAATTCGTGGATTAATCATGATTAAATACTCGGCTCATACGTCGATTAGAAAATCAGCCCGTCATAACTCGTGTCCGTTCATATCTTTATAAAACATATTCATCCCCTTTAACGTCAAATCGCGGCCATGTTCGTTCCAAGCCGAGTGTTATTGCGATCGTGCGTCACTCAAACTGCAACGCGAAACATAGAAACGTTTCATCTAGAAACAATCTTAGAAATCTTTGAACAAGCACGGAGATAGCTATGATGCAATTCCAGAATTAGAAGCGTGGTTAAGGAGCGTCGGTAGACTGATTCCAAGCGAAACGATTGCGGATGCATGACAGGCACAAGAATGAAAGAAATTAAACAAACTCACCGTCCCGGATGACACGTGAAACGGACGGAAGCGAGGATTTCGAAGGGCGCAGCCAGACGCCGGTACGCGGGCACTTTGTAAGGGCGGCCATGACAAGCGCGGAATTCCAGCGTCGCGACGCCAGCAGCATCGGAGTCGGGCACGCGGCCCCAAAGTATCGACCGGCGTGCTGGCACAGCCTCGCACGAGGAGAGGAAAATCGTGGGTGCGAGAAGGAGAGCGAGCACGGAGGGGGATGACGAGCACGGGAAGCGGTAGGAAGCAGGGCGGACGGCGCGTTAGCCACCACGCCCAACCCCCGGCGAGCGATCCGAACCCCTGTCCCTGTCTTCCGCAACCCCCGTGGAGAGAGGCCGCCACCCTGGCCTCGCATTACCATATATTTCCTTTTATATCCTTCTCCGAACTGCTGCGCACCCTCTTCTCCTCTCTTTCTCTCTCGCTCATGGCGGTCGCTTCGTACGTTTTTCCGATCGCACGGCCCTCGTTCGATCCTCCCTCCTCGCTTCGTCAGCCCCGCGATTGCGAGCCGGTTGAATTCACGCGGAACCTGGTTCGCTTTCTTTTTTATCGGTTGCCGGAGATTAGGTCGATCGGTTCCTCGAGTTCACGCGCGATCTTACCTCGAGGTTTCCCTGCAGTTCGCTCGAGATTCTTTCGATCAGGATCCCGTTCGTCCTCGAACTTCCACTATAATATATCTCGTCTAGCGGTTTCTAACTTGGGTAAAATGCGGATCCTCGATGCGTGGTGGACAGTGAACGAAACAAACGTTTCTCGTAAAGTAGAATCACGTCGTGTATATTCCCTCTTACGGCTCTTCGAGCGTCTGCTGCTGTTCCAAATACTCCTGGAATAATTTCAATTTACGACTCACTAATTCATACTTCTCCCGCGTTTCGTGTTTCTACGTCTTCTTCTCGTATCGTGGCATATCGAATGGGCCACTCTCAAGTGTCCCAACAACAAATAGTACCCATTGGCTCCCTATCTCCAAACGGAAGCTTCCAAACTTTCAACTACAGCTTGTACGAATAATCTTCTCCGACCCAAATGGCGGTAGTTGAGAAATTTTCGAAACCTCCGCAAGTTCCATCCATGCTGTTATCGTTCAAAAGTTCACGCTCGTGTTCACGAGGAGTAATTGAAAAGGGAAAGAGAGGGAGTGATAAGGAATTATCATGCGAATGTCGCAACGTATAGATTAACCAGTCTATTTTCTTTACAATTTTTCTATTCGCTCTTGCCTACTTCCCTCGCTCGTTTCACGCTCACGTGACTCGATACGTGTAACTTATCGCCACAATTATAGGTAATGTGTTCTTTCACAGCTAGCGAAGTGAATTTCTTGATAACTATTAATTAGCCACCCGAGATAACAATAAATTGATACCTTTTTTTATGCGAGTTCGAAGCATAACGGGGTGTCCGTGTAACGACCCATAAAACAATTATTTCACTTTGGCTTACGAAACGGAGTGATAGCCATTATCCGTCCGCCATTAAAATTGATGCCTCCTCATTATCATTATACGCGCGCCGTATAATTATATCACTTATAATCACGGTATATAAATGCATAAATCTTACACTTTTTAATCGTCAAACTAAACCTAGTCTGACATAAGAATCGCTTAAATGGAATTTTTTTCTCGAGTCATTTCTAAACTATACTTACTCGGATCGTCGCTAAATAGAGAATTAATATAAAAACCGGTTGAACAGCGAAAGGGTAGTGGATAAATGATTTCTGGGGTGAATATTCCGAGTATCGCGGGTTGTTCGAAAGGGGCGTACGCTTTCCCAGTCATAAATCTGCAGGATTTCCAAGTCGTTATCGCGGCTAGCCCGACTCCTACACATATGTATGTATGTCGTCCTCACGAGGTTCCATATGCGTGCACGCGCGCGAGGGCCAACTCATCGCTCGGTTTACGACACAAGGCCGTGCAATCGTGGCCGATCATCCTCTCTGCTCGACCGACATCGTAAATCCGACCTGGGGTTCTTAACCTTATCGATCGGCCGTAACTCTGCCGCGATAACGGCCCACGAATGCAGGCTTCGTCCTCTCCCACAAAAGTTCTTCGCATTCTTTTCGTCCATTCCCTTAGTTCCATAGAATCCAACTATCTATGGCGTCGATAAATCGTCCTGCTTGCGCCAATCTAATGCAATGATAATCTCACCAGAATTTCAGTTGCACTACGCGTTATTAATTATTATAAGGATATTAGATAATTGCATCGATTGGTAAAGTTAATGAGATGCCAGGAGCTTCTTTAGGGTAGCATGTGGTTGAAACGGTTGGACCTCTCTGCGTCGTGCCGTGTGGACAATGAGCATAATGCGCTTACAGCTTGTCGAGGTTCTCGCATTCCTCGAAGGGACCTCGGTCCACGGTTGGCTACTACGTGCGGTTAAGAACAGTGCAAACGACCCTCCAAGGCCAACTACGCAACCCTTCCACGGCTCCTTTCTATTCAACCGTCACCCTTAAACTCTCCGCTGTATACACGATACTTCTTGGTTTTTACGATACTCCACAGTTTGCCTTGAGCAAAAGGAGATCGTGGAACGTATTGATATTGCAGATCTAACGAGTATCTGTTAATTTACGATTGATAAAATCGCACGATGTTATACTTGAATTTATAAACTCATTTTAAACTTGAATATTTTTAATCCTGAATATATGATGGAATATCCTTAAGCGAAGAATTGCAGTGAAAGATAGATCGCAAAAAATAAATGGTCCCTTTGTTCTTGGAAATAAAAGGAGATCCTCGAAAGTGGCGCGCGCCGATTTCGAACGGGACCTGTCGTGGAAGATGCTCGGGTTTTAACAGTGACTTCTCGCGTGAGACAGTAGCTCGTAACTTTTTATTAAGCAGTTAAAATTTTATGAACATTTTCGCGGCCGTATCGGACTGTATTATTTGACGAGTCCCATACCGATTCCGTTTAAGAGGCGATACGTGTCTCTTACATTTCTTCTCTTACCAATTCCAGATTTAACGTGTACACGTAGTTTTAAAGTAAATTCACGATTGTACTATTTATTCGTATGATAGATTATTAATTATTCTGAAATTAGAAAACGTATGTAAGAGCAAAGAGGAATCTAGAATACTTGAAACCTGAATAGACTTTTCTAAATTCATTTATTAAATGATCCAATGCAGACAAGAATGAAATTCGGTTAATGCCGGAATACTTCGCGAGTTACCTTATTGAAAAAAATACTTGGAGACTAAACCTACCCTTGCGCAAACGCTCTAGCGAGATTTCCAGGAACTATGTGTCTCCGACGGTATCCCGGAAACCCCATAGAACTACTCCGGGGCATGGGGGTAAGGGAGGCTTCGCCAATCGGTCCCTGTCTGATCGGTCGGTCCTGCAGAGGGGTGGGTTTGCAATTCGCTTGAAACAGGGGTGAGCTTCGCGTTCAACCACCTTTCGTCAGATGACGCTACTGAGTCGCAAAGAACTTCGAGTTCTAGCAAACCTTTAGTTAAGGGATGTTTTTCTTTCAAATTAAATTATCAATCGCAGAACAGATGAAACTGATACGCGTGCGAGTTTTATTCATTATTCTACTCACGTAGCATTATGAAAGCGCTGGCATTAATCTTGACCTTCACGAATAATATATTTCAGATTAGCCATTCACTTCGTTACTGACTTCGTAACACCGACGTTGTATAACGAATTAATCATGCGAGATTATGTAATTAGCGCATCTGTGATGTATCACGTTTAGAATCCGAACAAGTCTTTCTTGTATGAGCTCTTAATTTGTGCGGTACGTATAAAGTTGGAATATGTACACTTAGAGTTTGTTCATAAAAAACTTGATCCGGTAAAAGGAAAACGGTCCTCCATATGGGTGTCCAGTGTTTAAAAGGATGTCCGAAAATAAGAGAACGGTGAGTCGGTCTTGGAACATGTTCCATCGATACGATATCGTTCGTTATCGGAGGAATCCCGAAGCGGTTTCGCGCATTACAGAATTTGCAGCGCGCGCCCTTTCAATTTACGCGCCGTCCGTTCTTGTAAATTTGCTAGTCCCCGTTTCCAAATTCGCTGTCCCATATCCTTTCTCTTTTTCTCCAGCCAAAATTCCGTGATGGCGCGATACGTACCGGTCATCGCCATGTTCTCAAACGATACTTACCTCGGAGCAATTTCGACGCGCAGAAAGAGAGCACTAAAGAGTGGCGGTCTTATGGGATTTTATGTTGCTCGAAAAAATTTCCAATTTTTACTGCTCTCTAAAATATATTGTCACCGAAGTGAGAACTAGAAAGCAAATTACTATCCTATTTTGCTAGCGTCAATAATTAATTAATAAATAAAATTGTTTATTGCAAAAACTTTTTCTTCATCATTCTCCTCGGTGCTGTCAGCTACAAATGTTACCGATTTGTGTTTTGGTCCTCATTCGCTGTCCCAACGGTTACACGAATGATGCCACAGTTTAATAGTATTTTCTCTGTGATCATACTACTTCCATCAAGCGAAATAAAATGAACTACGATGAGAATCGATCGTGCATACAGCATGTAGGTATTTCTGTTTACCTATTATTAAATCGCATTCGCGGGGATCTAGAATGTTTATCCGGTGCTTAGGAAAAATTATTCTGGTAAAAGTAGTCGAGAAGAAAATTCGTAACAAGAAATCGGGGAAATCGGTTAAACCGGCAGTCGGCTGGTAGTAATGGTAAAAGTAAAGTGGGGGTGTATTCGCGCGTGTGTGCACGCTTCCCGAGCTGGGCACATTTTATGTTTTGATGGCGCAATAAACCGACGTAAAGCAGCAGTAAAACGCATCGAGTCACAAGTCCGCATCGCTCCGTCTTTCCCTGTCCCCGCGTTCTACTTCATCTCTCTCTTTCTCTCTATTAATGTCGTTTAAGTGGCCCGCCCCATTCGCGGCACCCGTCACCGTCGTCGCTCGCACACTTGTCGTCGAACGATCCGGCCGTTCCAAGCCTTCCGTCACGTCGTTACGTCACCGCGCGTCCGTCAGACGTGTCACGTGCTTGGCAGCAGCTTACCACTCGCCGGGTCGTTCGCATCGTTTCGCGACTACTCCTTCCTCTCAATGGAATCTCCCGCGAAAACGCGCTACCGATTCGCCGGGCAGTCATCGAGCACGCGTGCGCTACGGACAATTAACTGGCGCAGCGCCTTTCGTTCGAATGGAGCTACAGAATTTTTACGTGGATCATTACCAATGGTTTTAAGATTCGAAAGTATTGTTCCAGTTAATAGGATTCTTGTTCCATTTAAGCCGGGAATTGAGAAACGTCCGGTGAAAGTTTATTCCGTTTTTCCTCTTGGTAGTTACGCGGTCGAGCGCGCCGAGGCCTGATAGTTTTCGATAGAACACGGAAAATTACTGTTCCCGGTGTGGCCACGTTCTCAGAATCGCCACTACCGCACCGTAATCACCGTGCATCACGGTTTCACCGTACTTTCCCGGAATCGCTAATAAAATTGTTGGTAATCACAGACCACGCGCTCTGAAATATGCCCCTCGTGCTCTTACACCGCCAGGTTTGTTTAACAAATTACGCCACATTTTTCTGCCGTTCCACTTTCGCGATTACTATACCTGAACTACGTACTACTTGATCACCATAAATCTGAACAGTATATTTAGAGGACACTTAAAGGCGCATGGTAAAATTAAGAAGCTACTTACATAGACTTCGACTCGACGTGCGTCCTCGAAGAAAGTCTGACTCGAACTTTGCGGCCGAGAATCGAAGGAGTAATCCGCGGGACACGAGACGTCACAGGATCTTCTCTTATCTGTGCCTCGTCGGCGTTTTAGGGCCAATCTTTATCCTCCTCGCGCTTTCCTCGCCCTTCGATCGCGCCGCGTTTCTTTTATCGCTCGAACGATAGATCCAACGCGACAATCGGACTGCTTGCGCAGCTGCCTCCTCGTAAAACGTGTTAACGACCGTGTCTCTATGCTGTATAATTTTTAAACCGTTGCCAGCATTCTGCGAACTAGATCGCCTTTTATTAGAACACTGACCCAATTCGGGTTTTTTACGAAATCTTCATTAGCTCGCCGAGTTACATCTGTTTTTTATAATTAACAGCGAACGGACGATTTAAAAGTTAGTTTGTAGGTAAAATACCCGGCAAGTCCAATCATCGAAATTCTACCGCGCTGGGTAAACGGGTTTTCCTCTAAACAAAGTGTAGTCGGTAAAACAGTCGTGAGAGCCAGGTCCGTGGCCTTGGCTCTTATAATCTATCGTTAAGCCTACTGGCTTTTAATCGTGCGTTTAATTGCCCGTACGCAGTTACGTATACCGTGAGCGACAGTTAAACGGCCTACGAACACCGCGTTACGATTAGATAACTCTGCTAGAAAGGTGACACACTTGAATCGTTTCATATAATCGTGGCATAATCGGAACGAATATTATCTTCTTATTAAACTCGATGAATCTCGTGTGCTAAAAATAGATATTAAAATTATGCAACGCTGACGTTGATTTCAACGCTTTGTGATTTTACTAACTCGCAACAGCTTGATTTTTCGAGACTTGTACCTGACCGAGTCATTGATCTACCATTAAAATTATGGTCGTTGACGGGAACCAGGTGACAATAAATAATCGATACGACAAACAAATTATTTGATACAACCGTTTAGAGGTGAATGCATTAAGCCTGCGTTAAATCGTCACTAAAGCCAGCCGTAATTTATTATACCAACAGCGACGCCTAATAAAGTACATCGTATCCCGTAATACGTGGCTAATAAATTAAATTCAGTAGAATTTAGTTGCTGAATATCGTGCCAATGAAGTCAGCTATTATTTGAGAAGCTGCATGCGTGCATCTGTTCACTGCGAGAGAACGTAACCTGCTTCATTCTTGAATCTCTCGAACATAGTGAATGATTTATTCCGAATAAAAATGTATAACGTCGCGTCGGTCTGCTGAGATCGTCGGGATTCGAATCTTTCCCGGCAAAGAATCGGAGAATCGAGCCGGTAGAGAGGTGCACGAATTCTCTTGGTTACCTCGGAGATGGCGCTCTAGGTGCCTCCGTTCCGATCGCCAGGCGTCAACCCTCGTTCACCCCCTGACAGCCCGGGAGAGGACCACCGCCCAAATTCAGTACGTTTCCCCCTTCTGAAAATTTCCAGCGAACACGGTGGCAGGCGACGTCGAGAATTCCACGTTTCCTTCGGTTCCAGTAGAACCAGACAGCCTCTTTCTTTCTCCAGACGCGTCTCTCTCCCGTCCACGCATACTAATGCGGACGTGCGTCTTCGCTCGTCTAGCTGGTGTCACGGTCGCAATTTACACCCCGTCGTGAACGGGACAGGTACACCTTTCGCGTGCATTCGCCTCTCGGGCTACGTGCACACACACACACACACACACACACACACACACACGATAACCGCGCATGTTCGCGAATAATTGGACCGGTCCTCTGGCCAGAATCTTTGTTTCGATTATGCAATTTTGAAAACGAGCATCCATTCAGATGGTCGTAAATCTGTTTCATGTAATTTTATTTGTATCACCGAAACGATCTGGACAGCGTCGCGCATAAAATTTCAATAAATAAATCTCTCGGGTTTTGATAATTATGAGAGTGATTTGAATCGCATCCTCTCGTGTCGGATTGAACGAGTTCACGTGTTCCCATAGTACAAAAAGAAGGATACAACGTCCTACGTTTTCCATATCGTTTCATCCATCGAGAACCGTCTTGTTAACAAAGGTTGCCGAAGCATTTCTTCTCGGCCGCGTTGGATACAATCGGGGAAACAGGCGGTGCGTTTTTAAGGGAATCGGTTTCGATGCACAGGGGACTTTGTCAGGGGTGGGATATTCATCTCCATAGATTAGCTTCGGAGGCATGCCTTCCATGTTCTGACGCTATACCTGAGAGACCACGCCTGCTCATCCCTGCTTTTTTCTTCGTTACCCATTCGGGAATTAAGGGTTCTCGCGGACATAATTTCTAATCAATGGGATAAATTAGACGGTTCAAACGAATCCGACGTCAGAAACGTTTTACTAATTTAGTATCTCCTCTCTGCGATTCTTTCCTCGCTAATGAGACTTTTGTTTTTATTTTGTTATACAGGTGCAGGTGGCTGCCTTCCAGGTGAGTACCTCGTTTATAAATCGATCGATTCTTATTAACTGCGTGAAAATTGGTAATTACGGTCTTCTGTTGTTTAAAACATTATATCATTGCATCATTCCGAACAACGATGCGTGGGTTCAAGTTATTGCTTCTTGGCATTTCCAAACAAATAAACGTTTGACCCTTCAACTACGGTTATAAATAGTTAATGAACGCCATTGACCGATGGAACACGTGCTCCAAGTCAATAAGGTCTTATCTGAAATAATGTAGTTTTTATCGATATTACATCTTGGCGCATGAAAGTTCAAAAGCTGTTTAATGCGATCAAAGTAAACGGAATGAGAGCGAATATTGACTGTAACGATCAATGGGTTAATCGACAAGCGCGATCAAGCTGGTATTCGATCAACGAGTTTCGGAAATTTCGAAAACGACTAGACAATTTTCAGAGGAATCTCGCGATCGAGAATTTCAACCCGTCCGTGCACCTTTCCACCCTCGCGGTCCTGTACACTCGTTCGCCTCCGCGTCCCTCGCTCGCGAGCAGTGTGCGTCGATCTCTCCCCTTCCCCCGGGAAGTCGGTTCCTCTTGCCCCAGCTCGCTCGGTGCCACCACTCTGAGAACGCAGGAATGCCGCCAGGTACCCAGACCGGGCGACGACGAGTTCAGTGGTTTCGAAGAGTCGAGCAGACGAAACGCGCCAGTTTCGCGTGCATATTCGTTTCGCGAAAACGACTGAAATTGTTGGCTAGCTATTCGCGGTTTTTCGAAACGGTCCAGCGTCGTCTGGATCAAGAAATACTTCGGACATAGAAGCAACCAGGAAATTATTTGAAAAACCAGAGGACACGCTGTGTAAGATTAATTGAAAAGAGATTAGACACGTTCCCCTGATCAATCGATTGGAATCGATGAAACGTCGAACGAATTTGACACGAGATAGAATTTAAGGAGAAGAAGTAGTATAGAGTACGGACCGTCGCGTCGGACGAAATGGAGAATTACGGATGCGATTAGAAAGATCGATACAAAATTGCGGGATACTCGTTTATGAGCTGGCCAAAAGGAATCGAAGGATGAAAAAACGGATAAACCCGTGCGAGGCTGACGCTGAAAAAACTGTCGGATCCGTGGAAAGCGAGGCGAGCGAGAAAAAAGGAGCGGCGCCGAGAAAGAGAACGAAGGAGAGTCGGAGGAAAGAGAGGAGTAGAGATTAGAGGAGAAAGAGGCGGAGGAGAGAAAGAGCGCGTCGAAGGCTGCACGCTCGGAGCGGAGTGTGCAGAGTGCAGAGTAGAAGGCAACGTGGCGAACAGGACTGCACACCACACACAGGCCTGCGAGAGAGAAGCGTGGCGTAGCGAAGCGAGAGAACGGGCGAGTGGCGTAGTCGTGTCTCCGAAAAGAAACGGAAGAGAAAGAGAGCGTGCCGCGGAGAGCGACGAGGACAGAGGTCGGAGACAGAGAAGATCGTTGCGGGTGGATAAGAGAGAGAAAGAGAGCGAGCCATTCATCTTGGCGCGCCTAGCCGAGCAGCGATTGGGCCGTCGCGGATAAGGGGGCGAGCCGATTGGTCGACTCTGTTTACCAGCTGGTACCCGGAGCGGTGGTCGTGGATCGTTGAAAGAGAGGGGGAGAACAGAACGGAGAGACAAGCGGCGCCATTATTGTAAGGGGTTACATTTAGCTGGCCGTGGGTTGTAGTACGCGGCGTTCGGGATAGGGGGCTATAGTACCTTCATGCATGGCCCATAAAGGATTCGTCGACTATCCGAGAAGTACGCAAGAAACGGCTTCTAACACCTGACAGAGGGGCTACGCTCTCTTCTCTTCTCTTCTCTCTCCTCGTGCCGTCGTCGCCTTCGTTCGCCGTCGCCAGCCCAATTTTCCTTCGCCTGGGACCGCTCCGGCTCCGGTGGTATTCGGTGGATCAGCTGGGTGGGCCCACCGGCCTAAAGAAGGTCCCGCTGGTTTATTGTCGCTACGTCGTCCCCGATGTGCAAGGAATCGTAATTACCGTAAAGGAATCGTTCTCATCTGGTGCGGTGATCCATCCGTAAACGAGCCGAGGAAGAACAGGTGCACCATCGCGAGAGGCCTTCCGGTTCCAACTCGCGTTCCGCTCTGTGATAATGTGTACTGGTTGCGTAAGTGACATGATCGAAGTGGGGGTCGTTTAGGGAGACGAATGAGAAACGAGGGGACGTAGAATCGCAGGTCGGAGGAGAAGAAAGAAGAGCGACGCGCTGCCGCGCGCTTAGTACGACCAGTGAGAAAGGAAATAACGAGGAAAAGAAAAGGAACGGTACGAAGTGGTGCGGTTAATTCGAGTCCCCGGTGAATAATTCATTCGTTTCATCGATTTGCCGTGATACTCGCGAGATAGAAGCAGTGCGCGCAATGATGAAGCAGCATCAGGCCGGAACGCCGGCACGGTGTCGGTGTTGAGGCACTCGACCCGGTTCTCCGTGACCCGGGCGTGTCTCCGGCATCGGAGCCCGCGAGTGATCGGCGCCGGCTACGATAGCCGATATGAGTTCGAAATTCATAATCGATAGTATGCTACCTAAGTACCACCAGCAGTTTCATCATCAACAGTTATTCTCGAGCGCGAATCCCGGCACGATCCAAGCGTGCACAACGAGCCCCGCGACCGCAAGCCTTGAATCGAGCCTATCCGCGGCTGCAGTCGCGGCCGCGGCCGTCAATTACGCCCAGCAACACAATTCCCCAAGCCCGACGGGCTCCAGCCCTCAGCACTCCGGAAGTTCCGCGTCGACCTCGCCGGCGGCGCGCACCACATCCAGCATGTACCCTTACGTATCCGCGGCAGCCGCCCATCATCATCACCAGCAGCAGCAAGCGGTCGCGGCGGCGGCATTCGGTGCCACGTCCAGCATGGTGCCGGGCTTCGGTTCGACCGCTGCTTCGAGCGCCGCGTTGGCCGCGGCCGCGGCCGTCGACGCCGCAACCGCCGGCGACAAATCTTGCCGATACACTGCGAGTTTGACCGGGAACGTCGCCCCGACGTCCGCCGACCCGATGGTCAACTACACCCTCGGTCATCATCACCAGAACGGGGCTACGCCCGGAAGTTTGGTCTCCTCAGCGTCCGCGTCGTCGGCCGTCTCGGCGGCGTCCGCCTCCATGGCCGCCGCCGCTCAATTCTATCATCAAGCGGCTGCAGCGTCGGCCGTCGTCGACCCTTTGACGTCCTGCCAACAAGCCACCACCGGCCAGCCCGGGATCTCGGACATACCCCGATATCCGTGGATGTCCATCACCGGTAAGTCTTTCGATTTCTCTGTCTATTTCGTTTGTCGAGCTTCTATTCTCTCCAATGATTCACAGACTCATTCTGGCTGAATTTCCAAGATGACTTGCATGCATACTGCAAGTAATAATCGTTGTCATGTTATGCGATTCCTTTTTGCTTAATATAAAACAAAATAAATTGACGAGTAAGTGATAATCGCGTGATGAATGTATCAATCATTGTTTTTAAGAAAATTCACTCTCGGCTTGCAAATTTATCTATGAACCTATTGGGATTGAAGATTGAAAACATATTCTATCGAACAGCTTTAAACGCTCCTTGTATTTATCTGCTAACTCTCCCGCGGATACATAAAAATCCGCCGTGTGGTAATTGTTTCGTCTCAGCTTCTGTTTGCTTATGTTTCATGCATAGCACGCGGTACTCCTTTGGCCTTCCGTTGGCGCCGCGTTCAATGCGTAGCCACGGTTAACGTTGAGGCGTTGTACGTAGGCGTTCCGCATTCGAGTCGGCTCGCTGAACGAGCCGAGTGAAATTCTGCTAGCGATTCCAATACTCCAGCGCGATCCAAGTAAAGCAACCGCGTGTACCGCGAGCGTTATGGTTGTTAAACGCTCGAAAAAGATGCGAGCCGGCGATAAGCGAAACTCGCAGTTAGAAACGAATTAAAATCGTCTCTCGAATCGATAATAGAAGCATTAGCGATTGGCGTAGCGCTAAAACCGCCCATGATCCATGATACAGTCATCGGTGCGTATTAATGATCGGCCGACGGATGTAATTCCCGTAATGACTCCACAAAAACGTATCCAACGTTGCGTGAAAGTACGCTCGCGATCATTGTTAAAAAATAGGTAATAACGAATGCATCGTTTTGTTCATAGCTAGCTTTTATCTACCGGTCACGGCGCGCTGAGCGAATTTTCAAGTGGAAACCCGTTTCGCGGTAATAAATTAACGACGCGATAAATTACGCTCGATCCGATCCGGAATTTATGGTCTCTTGTAAATTTGTATCAGTCGAGCTTTATCGCTGACCGACATCGGAAAAAAATTACGCGTACGATGAAGTTTAACCTCCGATTCGAGAGATACAACATGAATCGTTTCCTTGGCGAAGCCGCCGTTACATTCTTCAGTGATTTCGATATCGGAGCAGAAACGCGCGAACGATCTGGAACGGATTAGTCGCGATCAACTCGTGGATCATGGCCGGATAGGAAACTGACCTACGGTACACGGTACAGCGTTTATAGTTATTCTTTCTGCAGGGGGCACCACGGAGTGGTCGTTCGAACATTGTTATGCCTCGAATGCTCCGTAAAATCCATTGAAACCACGCCGCAGCCACCATTACTGACCCGGACTAGAATACAAATATCCCATAAAGCTAATTGCGCTGGTATATTAATAATAAGTCGGCCTTTACTCACGAGCCGAGCTTACTGTTTTACGGTAGGATCGTTTGCTTATCTGAATTATTCTCGGTCGATTAATATTATAACATACTAATTAATTATTCCATTCATCTGTCCTGGAGAAAGTTATTCTATGTTTACTATCGCCGATATTATTATAAACGTGCAGTAATCTCGCGAGATAGGAGTCACTTACTATGTCCATATAATTATCCTCGATTGAATGCCCGTTCATTCTGATCTAAACAACTCCAAAATATAGTTGCCATAACACCTGAACAAGCCTTCCTCTGACGCACGCTCGTTGATTTACATAGAATTTCATTTTACATACTTGGATTCCGTTATAATAACTCAGCAAATCGACTTGATCGTCAATTTGAAAAGAAAAAAACGAAATCTATGGCATCTAGCTGTTCCTCCCTTGTTTCTCGTGACGCATTCCAAGTACGTATACTCTGCACATACGAGGCTGCGTTCAGGAGCCGACGGCATTCTACGGCACGGTCGTGTTCGCAATGAAAAAGCTCTCTCGCGTATTTTTAAAGCATTTTTCGCATTGTTTTTCGGCGTTCATCGTTGAGAGACGCGTGTAAATTCCATCGTCCTCGAGGATTCGTAAACTTTCTCCAAGGTTCGAGCCGAGGATCAACCGAAAATAAACCAATCCGATATAATGGGCTTTCTCGGTACTGCGCGATACTCGAGGCTGACGAAGGAGTCGAACGATTTTCTTGAAAGGTCGCCCCGCGATATCGTCGCAGCCTGTTTCGACGTTATCTCAACGATTTCCACACGGACAATGGCAACGCTCCGGTTGTCACAACAACGGCAATTCGCTCGAATAACCGAAACTTCAATTTCGCTTATACGCTCCAGTACACGCAATTCGCGAATTAACTTAGACCCGTTGACAATTTTTTTGCAAATACAATCGAATTTTTCAATGATATCCAACAGAATAGGTAATGAACCATACGAAACATCATCTGAATTTGCATCACGGTCAAGTCAGGCGAATCAAACGCGTGCCCTATTTTATTCCTTTTTCAATATGAACTCTCTAATTGGCGACAAACGATGCGGAGATACATTTCGCGAAATAGAGGAGTCGGTGCGCGTTTAGATAGCTATAATTCGCTGCTCATTTGGTACCCGATGAAGCTGTAATCGTCGAATATGCAAATTATTTTCCAAAACCCGTTCCGCTATCAACGTCTCGCAATAACGTTTCTCCAACGACGTACTTAGCCACCGAACGTTTTGCCCATTGAGACCAGAAGACGACCAACGTTTGTCGTAAATCATACACCGAGCCAATGCAATTTTACAAATATTTCCTGGCTCGCGCGTTTTAGGGAGAAACTCTTTAGCTCGAGGCTAACGGTTGCTAACGCAAAAACCGTTTGCGTTTCTCTTAATGTCGTCGCGCTATGTTCGAACCGTTGATAAATCATAACGGGACGAATGGCTGCTGACTACACTCGACACGTGCTCCGTCGCAATTTACAACGCAGTCGCAAGTTGTTATTAAACTATTCTTCGAGGATGCACAGGAGTAACCAGCGGCGCGTCCTCCTTTTGCGGAGGCTTATCGGGCAACGTTCGCAAGTGTCTATTCGCGATTCAATAAAGTTCTTATCTGGTTTACGACTGCGTAAGAATAACTTTACGAGCCGAGAAACGAAGGGAATGCCGCGCACTGACGCTGAAACGGTAACAAGAGATTTATTGGGATAAATCCCAACCTAGGAATCAGTATCACTCGCGCTATTCGTTAATTAGCCTCGTTCTTGAATTACCTTTTGCGAAAACTGGACAATTCTAAATAAGATCCAAAGTGGAATGATTTATCCGTTATTCTAATTGCGGATACCGTCAAGTTTGTTAGCAGAGTATTACGAATTAGGCTGATCCAGCTATTCAGTTGAATGCCACGGTTTTAACGTTCTACTCGATCGTATACTCTAATCCACGTTTCTATAGCAGGGCAAAGTTACAGCGAGAGGGCTTCGCGTGTCGAGTTTCCTACTTTCTAATTGCGTACACGTTGGAATAAGTTTCGCTTCTCTTTACTTAGTTCCCTTACGAGCTAAGAGTTGTTATGTACGCGCCGAGAATATAGATAGAAGAACGCTTAATCTTAAATTCAACTGATTGCAGCTGTGAGTACCATAATCTATTGTAGGAAAATTTTGGGTAAGACTGTTCTTACTTACACATCGAGGGTGAATTTTCTAAACGTTAAAAATTTATCATTGGGTATATTTAGCACGGATGTGTCATGAGTTGTCCTTGCAACTATATCTTTTGTGTGACGTCTATGTTTCTTTAAGTATAACGTATAATTCTCTTAGTTAATCGATTGCTAATCGTTCTAATTACTACTGTTCTTGCTTACAGACTGGATGAGCCCCTTCGACAGAGTCGTGTGCGGTGAGTACCACGTCTTGTTTATTAACGTAGTCTTTATTCGCTGAAATACATTGGCTGCTAGTTTTTTTGGTTTCATGAGCCGATGTTGAAGACGAGATTTTTATTCGTTCACAAATTTTCGTGGAGCTGAACCGTGAGTGGAGTCGCGCAGGAACGAATCTGTTCTGAAACGCGTGCACATATGGCTGGCATATTTTTCAGAGCCGGTTTCATTCACAGAACGTAATCGTACGAGGCCCTTTGCCACTTTTTCCAACCGACAGTCACGTTTCCGGCCTCAGAACCCCGTGGTTCTTGTCCGAAACAGAGATTATTATTTTTATCAGACATTGTAAAATATTCTTGGGATATACGTAATCCAGTTCCGTCATATCCGATAAATCGATTTAATTGACCGAACATGAATTTCATTGTTGAAGTTCAAACGATAAAAAAGAAACAGGGTGGGAGAGGGGAGGCCAGGGGTTCGTCGTTAAACTTTTACTCACAGTTTCCCCGGGACAATGCACCCGTGAAATAAGTTGTTTTAAGGTTAATTCGTGCGCCTGTTTCTCTCGGTTTGATCATCCCCCGGGCGATTCCCAACGCAGCCCCGGTCGTCGTATTTTTTTTACAAGATGATGCCGTTCGCGGATTCATTGCTGCGTAAAAAAAAAAAAAGAAAAGTTGTCCTCGGAGAACTGTGTCAGGAAGAAAAGTCAAGGGCGCGCTTTAGGGGTCGTTTACTCGAATCCGCAGTAGCACGTGCTCTCTCCCTATTCATTTATGTTAGTTGCGCATGCAAGAATATGCGCACACACACAAACATACATACGCGTACTCCATTGAACGTATAGCACACCTGTCGTCACCTGTGTGATAATGTTCGCCAGCAAATTATCCCCGTGACTATCTTTTATACGACCTATTACCGGCCCACAATAACGCGGCTCGCGGCGATTAGGCAAAATTAAAACTTGACTGGACTTATCGTGCAACGGTTTGTTTACACCAGGCTGGATCATAATTTCAAATGGAAATTACCGCGCGTGATTAGGAAGTCGCGTCGTACCATGGGAACCGGCCGTGACGGCCCGTGATCGAATCGCAGCGTGAATGAAATTCGTATGAACGGAACGTGATTGCTAAAGATCAAAGGCAACTCCGCGATGAACATGTTCTTTCAATCATTCCTTACGACGAAACAACGTCATTGATAATATCTTTATCAGTTTCTCTTTGTCATTTCATTCATCCACCCGTTCATTCTGTCTGCTCAACGTTCTGTTGACTAGATTTGTTTCATAACAATCGATGTGCTGTATTCGTGTACGAAGTTGAGTTTGACGAAGTTAGATGAGAATCGGAGCAAGCTACAGAGTTACAATCAATGTCTTGTATATTTTTCTTGAAACTGATACGGGTATCGTACGTTCAGTCATCTACAAACGAATCACTTCGTTTTGCAAACACGGATCGTATTAAGCCGGTTTCCGATTGCCGCCGTGATATGTACAGCGTCAGGGAGACGCGACGTTAATGCATTTGGAGCCGAAATACCTGTGAGAATGTCGCGCGAAGACCTCCAGGATGCTTGACTAATTGTGATTGAAGTTATGCCACGCGAATCGACGTTAGCCCGGGAAACGTGCGGTGAATAATGCATCCTGGCGTCTGTGCCATAATGTATTTCTTTCTTCGCCGTCTCGGCCATCGAACAGTCGCCATTTTTGCATCTAGTCCCGTTACGAAGTTTCTATAGGAACGTTCTTAGCAACTCTTAATTGTTGTATAGAAGTCCTCAAACTAATTACCCTGATTGTTCGACGGTCGATTAATTCGAAAGAATTTTTCGACTCGATCAAATTCTTAATATTGCGAGCTGAAATAACGCGAGTCTAAGACTCGTAGGGAATGGCGATATAGGAATAGTACTTTGAATTCAACTCAAGCGGGCGTCATTCTTTTTCCTCCACCGGTTGCAATATCCGTCGCCGTGTCTATGGACATAATCTATCGCCGGTACGTGAACGTACTACTACGTATAGAATTGGGATTGGCGGCCGGCTGGCTTCGATAGAACGTCCACGAGGTTTCCGTCTTAGAATTTCTATTCGGAGCAGAAGTCTCCTCTCTTTCTCTCTCTATTTCTCTCCGTGGGTTTAAAAATATTTTACAAAAGCGAAGTTCATATATTACTGCAGCATCCTTGTAAGGAGGACGTTAGTCGGATAAATTCTACATTTTCAAGGCGTGTTTTGTCGCGCACTGTACAGAACGTCAGAGATTAATGGCCCGATGAGAGAGCTCCACCTACCGTCCATCGAAGCGCGAAGAAATTGCGCATTGCGACAAATTATATCCCGCACGCACGCGTTCGCCGTTGTAAAATTGGGAGAGGAGTCTCACGTTTAAAAATTAACGTAGAGATTTAATCGTTCACCGGTTGACGGTCGAGGTTTCTGCTCCATTCTGGACTGCTACCAAAGTTCTCGGAATTTATTTTGTCAATACGAATATTTTATGCGGCAATGATCTAGGTGCAATGTATACTGTCATATAATTGAGAAAGAGTGTCGTCTCTCAGTCGGCACCGAATGTTTGTGGCGCTTTGACGGCAGGGTTCAGTGGCCAGTAAACGTCTAGTCCCCGGGTTTTGTGTACGCTCTCGGCTATCAAGAGATAATGTATAATTTATAAACAGTTCGATCTCTGCCGGCGCAGCACCGCCCGGCAAACATTCCTTTTGGCTTGCTCAGTACGCTACCGTTCGTCCCTCCACCCTTTGATTAACTCCCTCGCTGCCGTGCTACGTTCTGGGAAACGTTTACCCCACCGTAACGGAGCGCAGCAGCAATTCTACCGCAAGCGTTATTTCCTTCTTTTTTCCACGTTGTCCCAAGACTGCTGCAAAAATATCATAGACTCATCTCGGTATCAAATTGCTGATAAATGGCTCTGCTAATTTTCTCAGTGTCCGATACGATTATCTGACTCTAAAACAAATGACGACGGGATACATGAAACACCGTGTCAATTTCGAAATCGATTACACGGCACAGCGCGTACAACAAGCGACCGTGAAACGCGATAAGGGCGAACAGGATTTTTGTTAGCCACTGCCTTCCGATAATACCTTTAATCTATCTCGGCTCTATAAACGGCGCGCATTTTGATGTTGGTAGCTTGCGGACGTCGACGCTGGATTTTCGGTGTGTACACGGGGGTGGGCTGGCACGAGATAATGTATAATTTATAATCAGACCGTTTCTCTGGCAACAGTGCGCCACTGCGCGGACTGAATCTTCCGCCCCGAAACCCGCCAACCCCTCATTAGCATTCGATGATGGCTGCCGCGTCCTGCAGAGTCCTGTATTATCCCATTTCGCCGTTCCCCCGGCCTCTTCCCTGCCTGCTCGCTCGCTTCTGCCCGACCATTTTCGTCCCTCTCTATTTTACACCTACCTCTTCCATTGGGTTGCGCCAGGTAGTGGTCTTCAAAAATTCAAACGTTTCGGAATTGTCTTAAAAATGATGCAGGGGCGGCTTTATTATCTCTGCCAATTAATATTCAAGTTCATAAAGGTTTGTTGAAATTTTGTTCGCTCGATGAAAACCATTGAGCCGTACAATCGTGAGTAAGAAACTCGGAAAGGACGTCGTTGCGGAAACGACGTCGGGGGGATGAATCTCGGAGGACTCGGAGAAGTTCCTACTTCCGGGAGAAGCCAGGTCAAAATCGGTGTTGTCACCGAGATTATTGAAACTGCAGTTTTATGGGCCTTAAAAGCAGTTTAATTGCCGTTATATAAGTGTTTCGCCGGCGTCAGCTACCGGCCGCCTGCGCCACCCCGAAACCGTTTATTTTACGATCATACGACGGCTTGTACCCCGTTTTGTCGCGTGCCGAACCCATCATACCGGTCAAAATCCTCCAGGCTCGATTCTAAATGTCACCGTAGATATTGTAGTGACAAGTCTCCTTTCCCTCCACGTTCCGCCGGATATTTTCTGCTCGCTCGAGGCAATCGCGACAGACGCCCACGCCTCCGTTTCTCCTTCGATCGCCATCGATCCGCTTCTAATTAACCTCGTTAGTCATCGGCCATTTATTTTTTCAGGCGCGTCTGTTTCTTTATCAAAACAAACTGCGTTACTCGATGATAAGCAAATTGATACCCCGCGTTGCTCGTTAGGCGATTGTTAAATGATATGAGCATCGCGCGGTTTTTTTTTTTTTTTTTATCAACTTAAAACTCGAATGATGAATTCGCTTTTATTCGCATCAGTACTTTATTTCCTTGTTCGCCGGAATCCTCGGTATCGGTCAAGGCACGTATACCCTTTATTATGCAAACGATTGTGTCGCGTGCTACGCTACACGCAGTTACGGATTTGCGAAATATCTGTAGTCGCGTTACGCGATCGAGTGGTATCGCAGCATAATTTACCTACTCCGAAACATCGCTTCCCTCCTCTTGAATTAAATAACGATCCTCGAACAGAGCGCATCGCCGTTTGTAACCAGCAACAGAATATTTCCCCTTAATGGAAATCGAGCGTTTTCACCGGCGTAGAAATTCACAAGGTCACTTCCCTCCAGCCCTTTTTACGGTTTCACCTCTATCCGAAGGATCGGTGTTTTTTTCTTCTCGTAACCCGGCGCAAACTTTCACCGCACCCTTTGTCGAGGAAGAGAGAGTCGCGCTTTTTCCCGTCCCTTGAAGAAGCAGTAAAGTTTTCACCGATCCACGTAGAGCCAAAAAGTCGATGCCTCTTGGCAACGTTCGTAAATCACGGCTGGGTGAAAGTAAAGGCTTCTCTCCCGTATCTGTCTACCAGAATCAATCACCTTCGAGGTCTTTTTTTATGTTTGTTCGTGTTCCCGAAACGGGACGACACATTTAACCCCGAATTACGACCCACGTTAGCGTATCGCTTGCGTGTCCAATAAATAATTTACAATCCGCTATTAACCTTCGTATCTCAATTGTGTTTCGATCTAACATTGTTTTCGATTTCATGCGGTAATACATCTCTACTTTTATTCTAAACATATTTCTCTTTCTACGCTAGTTTTTTTAATTTGTAACCAGCGATTTTCATTGGTATAAAAATATCGATTTATCCTTCAGAATAATTTCTTTTCCGAACATTCCTCTGCCATCTCAGCTGTAGAAAATGCGGAGGTAAATTCTGTACGGGTGAGAGGAAATAGCGGCGGAGCCTTTGCCCCATGCGGATGAATAAGAGAACACGCAAGTCGTTGCCGGGGACTAGGCAAGACGCTCGCGTAGCCGTTCTAATTTATAAACTCGTTCGACGAACAGATTAGCAAGGGAGAACACGCGGAACGTCGGCGTGTGTCGCAGTCGATCGTATATTCGCTGCTGCCATTTGCGCAAGAGAGTCTCGGGGGAAAAAAAATCGAACTCGTATAGCCGAGCAAGAAACACGGACTCGCGTACACCCATGCATACCGATAATTATCGCGGGATGAGGGGGCAGGGCAAAATTTATCGTAATTACACCGGCGCGCTCTATCTGTTTCTCGATAACTCTTCCTCTCCTTTTATTTGAGAAGAAATCCGCTGGCTCGCTTCGCTACTTCGTCTTTTGCAAAGTTTTGGTCAGTGTTTCTAACTCTAGGCTCTCTTCTTTCATTGGGGAAACACGTGAATCGTGATAACATGGTCCAGCGTGCTCGTTTCCCTTTACTCTCCCCGTTGCAGAGGTTTCGCAATTTCGAGTCGGCGAGAGCGTTACCAGGTTGAATTATTCCGTGAGATTCGGCTCGATTCTCAGCGCTTGAAGCCGTGTTTCGCGCTTCCCGCGAAATTGCAAAAGACTGAGGCATTGCGGAATGGCTTGCTAGTAGTTAGAGTAAAATAGTGCGCTCCGCGCGGCCGTTCGGCTGGGTTCTCGGCGCTGCTAACAGGATTTTGTTAAAATACGATTATGCCCCCAGGCTGTAGAGGTAGGGAGGATTGAGATAACGGGGGTACCGACCCGTTCTAATGAAAACTTAGGTTTAGAGGTTGGAAGACTCGCCTCGCATAGTAAGTTGCCCGTTGTTCGTTTCATTCAGGTTTCCTCGAATTATGTATTCGTGTCTTAAAAAGTAATCACAGAGAGATTTAGCGTCCGATTCGTCATTCGCAGTTTGCACTTCCGTTGCGTGATCGGTGATTTTTATGTATAACGGGAAATCAGACTTAATTTTGTTACACCGATGAATTTTCTCAGAAAATTAAGTTTAAGTTTAACGCGTTCTTTCGTGAAGGCTTTTCTTTTCTAAAGAGAACAATTTTCTTGCTTCGTAACGCAATTCCAGTAATTCCTCGAGATCCGGTTGCTAATGCAAAGAAAAGTTGTCGCCCTAGTCGTCGTCGTCGTCGGATAACACGTATACAAAAGGAAATTCTCGCCTCCCGGAGTGAATTCGAGTCTTATTTCCTCGACGGCGATATCCACGATTAGCTAAAAGTTTCCCACTGCAGCAAACATCTCGTTCAGAGTTTTGCGCGCCCGGATATCCTATTCTCGCGGCGCACGCCTCGCGTCGAACTTGTCTTCATCTCTACGCCCCGAAACTTTCGACTTTAGCGCGGTGTTTAAGAGAAAAATTGCCCGTACCGACCGAAAGTTGGAGCGTTTCGGGAACGCGCGCGATGTTACCGGAAGCAAAGTTCCTCGATTCAAAACGTAGTGGGAGAGAAAGAGCGAGAGCGAGACGTAGGGGCCGTTTTACATTTTATTCGAGCCCAAAAGACTCCTGTTTGTCTCTCGATTCCCCCAGAAAATGCTTTCACGTAACACCGATGGATTGATGGAAGTTTGAAAAATCGAGGGTGACAGATAGGTGCGTGACGGGTCGTTAAAACTTGGAGAATGCCGTCTAGCAGATATAACGCACGGGCAGAGTGTTATTTTCACGGTCGATAAAATTTTACGAGAAGGATGGAACGATCTGGTGAAATATGTGACGAATAAGGATGTGCGAAGATCGTTAAACACCCATATCGAATTCCACCTGTACGGCGATTTCGCATCCTTAAATTCATCCCTCATTGAAACGATCTAGACGATTTACCATGTACACGTCTTTCTGCATCACGTTCTCTTCAGAATTATAATATCGGACCGGTTGATGAACGTTATTTGTCTTTCGTCTAAAAGGACGGTCACTATATTTTCTGCATCGTTGACACACGGAACTGGGTTGTTCCAGAGAGAATGCGATTCGGACGTTGAGACTCTCGAGTTTAGATGCGTATACGTACATAGGTGGTTGTATTCAGGAGAAAACATATCCATGGATAGCTGTGTTACTCCGGTGGACGTGCGCCACGGCAGGCCACGGTGGAGAACGACCCCCCGGCGGGTACTATCGTAACAAATGTGCCCGTTTGCATAACACGACGACGAGCAATTCGGGTAGGTTTGACGGTGCGCGATATAGACCTTTAGCCGTGGAGAGAGCAGCGAAGCTGGACGAAGGGACCGCGAGAGTCTCTATGCTGCGAGAGAGGGTGGAGAAAGAAAGAGGGAGAGATCAGCCTCCTTCTATTCCCCCCGGGGGCTCTCCTGTATAATCTATGCCTCCGGATGGCCAATACCGAACGGAGGGTCTGGACGCTCCATCTTGGCTTCAGGTAGATTTACTACCGATCAGAGTTACGATGTTTACGTTCCTGTAACAATCCCACGTTGATTTACCATTTCTAATTTCCGAGGGCCGATTATATAGATAGGTTCGTCGATCATTGATAGAGTTTGATAGGAAACGAATACCAAGAAATATTGGCGATATTTATACATGGTCTTTCGATTAGGGAATGGTCGGATTATTCAGTGATCTCTTTCACTTTCAAATATAATGAAATTTACATGCCCCGTATATTCTACATAATACTAGTAGTATCAATTAATTTGTCCAACGAACATGCTAATTATCGATTCATTAAAAGTAATTATATATTTACAAGAAAAAGATTGTGATTACACATGTACAGTATGTTTACTGAACCATGAAAAAATTATAGACCGCAGGTATACCGATCGATATTCATGAAAATATAAATTACAAGGTCCGTGTAAATGTTGCAGATCTAATTACGATCGATTCAAGCTTGAACTCGGGTCGAATCGTTTCTTTTGCTCGCACGCGAGCGTCGCGACGCCTTTGGAATACATCGCGTCGTACAATAACCTCCGAAATTTCCAAGCCCGGCGTGTCTCGCGCATAGAGAGAACGGGAAACGAGTGCAGACACCGAGGCTGTACGTACCGATCCGGTCTAGATATCGCGTGAGTACGTCGCCATGCTCTTTCACGGTACACCCCTGATACAGCTTATCACGACTTTTATCCCCCGATAAAAACTAAAGGCTCCATTTCCAGCTTTTGTACCGTCCCGCGGCTCCTCTCCAGGATATTACGCCTCTTCTCTTTATACTTACGTACGTGTGCCCGACCGGTAGTCGTTGTGTACTCGTGTCCGTGCACGTACTCTATATAGACACGTATATATACGTCGATGGGGAAGTCGATGTACCCCACACGCGAGCAGACTACAGTGAGACTCAAAAGCAAGCGCAGTCGCGAGTGAGGAATAGAATTTATTATTCAGATCTTATCTATTAAGTATCAGTACGAGAGAATCAACTAGCATGAGCATTTATAAGAGAATCAATGCATTATGAGAATTATTAAACTGAAAGGCAACGGTGTTTCTCGATAAGTTTTAAGTTTCGCTGTACGCGAGGCCATCCACGTAGACATATTTGGTCCCCTAGCATCGTCCATGGAAACTGCTTTCGTGCTTGGCGTCGATAGTGATGGGCTCGAGCAAGACGAAGGTAGAGAACGGGATTCCGAGCGCTGGTTAATTGGGACATAATTAAAGAGGCTGGTATCGGTCGAGGATCGGCAAAAGTGATGACACTTCGCGAATCGTGGAATTTACGCGTAATTCCCAGTTCGCTCATTTTACAACCCGATACCCTTTCGGTGGCTCGCGCAGCTCGTTCGGTTAATTCATCGTACGTCCCTTAACGAGGAATCCGATCGGCGAAATTATAACTTTGGCACGATTCAATTATACTTGGTATCGCAGTTTACGCAGTGGTTGTGCTCGACCGAACGCGTAATCACGCTCTTTACGAACTCGCCGCTCGCCCGAACTAATTTCTTTTTCCCGTTATCTCTTGTATCGTTACTTAACCCGTTAATTTTCGAACAACGAGCCTGCCTCGTTCATCAATCGGAGATAACGGGAACAAAAAACTAAGGGAAATTAGGTTGGAACGCAGAAAAAAAGTTGACCTTTGAATAGGAACCTCGAATATCTCTGGTGCCTCTTCGGTCTGTCGCGTACATTATTTCACATCTCGTTCGTTCGAGATCGAAAATCGGATCGAACCCATCGCCCGTATCGATACCAATACGCTTCGTACGAAGCGTGTGTAAGTTTCTCTCTGTGCACGTACATGGGAATCGTTCTCGTAGCTCGTGTCAGGCCGATGGTGGTCGCTCGGGGTGGCTGGTGGGGTAGACAAGTTATAACAGGGATGGGTGGAATCGTTACTAGAGCCAGGAAGCAAGAGCGCATGTGCGGGGATTCCCCTTTGTCCGCTGCCGTGTCCGAATGGATAGAAGTGAGCAAAAAGATAGAGAGATAGAGAGAGGAAGAGAGAGAGAGAGAGAGAGAGAGTGAGGGGTAAAAAAAGTAAAGAGAGAAAGAGAGGTCGTAGGAGGGTGTGCGGGGCTCGACTACGGTTCCCGGAGGAATTCGCCTATCTTGCGACTTTTATTATACTCGCGTTTGCCCGGCGAAGTCTTCTTCGCCCTCGGTTGCAGTCAACTACTCAGACTCGTGTGGGCGCGATTCGTGAGCAGATTTCGCTACGTTGAATTTTCGTAGTATCGGAGACGATTCCGATAAGTTGTACCCCGTTTCCTCGATGCCACGCTGCCACCGTGTTCATAGGGGAAAGGACAGAGACAGAGAGAGTCCTCCGGTCTTTAGCGGATGGCCCCTTATCTAGCCGGTTTTATCAAAACTATCGAGTTTTAGCGTGGAACAGAGGAAATGGCCGAACGACTTTTCAAGCGCGAAAGAGTTTCGAAGAGTTCCTAAATTTCAACTTTGCGGAATACGCTTTCATCCAATGGACCTAGACAAGAGTTTGTCTGATGCGATTAAACGTTGATATTCAATTTCGATCATCGACCAGGCTGTACGCGTCTCGGCTACAAAAAATTCAATAGTTCAGTCATGTCCTGTCCATTGCCCATTTTTTTGGTGTTCTCCAGGATGTTGCCAAGGTACTTATACTTTGGGAGAGCACATTATCTATTTAACGCGGCGAGTTCGCCTTGAACTCAATAACACCGGTTATGAGCCACAACGAACTGGCAGGCCCTAAATTAGCTGTTAAACACATGTAGATGGGACGATGCTCAAAGTAGGCCAGTAGTCTGTTTCTCATAGGCCATCGCGGCCGAGTACGTGCACGAAATAAATTCAGAATCACGATTGCAGCTATCAATTTCTCTGACGATAATGAAATATAAATTAATGGAAACGAAAAGAAACGGACCATTGCTATCAATTTGCGATGAAGCGATGATCCTTCGACCAATATGTACTCGTCCACGACGGAAGGGCGGCAGACACTATCTCCTGTCGAAGGTTAAACACCTCCCAGCTGTAAATTTCGAGATATTCGGAAGATTCCGGAAGGAAGGTCCGAACGACAGGGCAGCAGGAAAACCCGAGGGGTGGCGAATAGGGAAAGGGGTGAAGGAGGGTGCGTAACGGGAACTAATATCGTAAAGCCGCAACGTGCTCTGATTAAACATTATGCGGATCCTAACCGTTTCTCACCGTTTCGCTTCTACCTACGTCCAAAGCCTTGGCAATTCCTTCTTCCTTAGAAAGGAATGTCCTTTTTTTAATTACTACGAATTAGTTACTGACTAGAATATTCGACAGATCACAAGCACAATTTTTATATTTCTATACGATATCAATATCGTTAGATTTAATCTGGATAACCGCTCGTATGGCCGATCCCACCGTTTAGGGATCTCCGTGGGTCTTCTCCGCCTCATTAAAACAATAAAACAATAAAACAATAAATAATCTGGATAAGCTATTCATGAGTCGTTAGAAGGGTTAAATTGAATATTTCCAGCGTGATTCATTGTTCTGATTAGGGAACGAGGTTCCATTTGTCAGGCGCGATAATTCAAACTAGATAATTAAAGGGTATCAGTGATAGGGGTCAACGATTAGTCGGACGTTACCCTTTTTTCCCAGTGCACGATAAAAAAATCGTTAAAAGATCATGTAGTAACTCTATTGTGAAACTTAACCAGAATTTTAAACAACAATTAAACGGTACCCAGCCAGCCGGGTAACGTAAAACGTAGCCGGGGCGCGCCGCTAACGAGTAATAATTTCGTGGACGTGTCGGCGGCCTCCTCGAACTTGTTCTCGTCTTTCGGAAGCTGCGAGTCCGCGTCGGATGTTCTAAATTGCTCGGGCCACGACTTTTATTAGCGGAAAGAGACAACCGTGGCATTTGCATGTAATGGCGCGCGGATGGAAGAAGGGACGAGGTCTCGCTACGGGTGGAAGAATGCCTGAAAATATGAGGGTTGGTACGAAGCCGGCGGGGGCGCGGAGGGGAATGTAAGGCCGTAATTAGAGTTTTAGGGGTTCTCCGGGGTGGCTGTTCGCGCCGGCCTGTTGCAGGGGGTAGGTGGCAGCGTCTACGAGAGCGTGTACAAGAGAGTATGCCACCCTTCGCGAGGGAGAATGTTTGCCAACAGCGTTCTGATACGTCATTCTTTATTGTAAAATTAAAATTTAATCCCGAGCCGTCGAGGTATCGAGACCCACCCTCCATCCAGCGAACGAGATTACGTGTATTTTAGGATTGGCGTGTTGCCGACTGGTTTATTTTTAAGAGGCTCGGTCGCCAACCGCTCCCCTCCATGCGATTCTCCGTTCAAACAACGAGAATTAATGCGCGTCCCGCGCCACGTAATTAGCGGATATACTCGTCGAGAAACTGTCCGGGGAATACTATTTTTGATATTGTTCCGAAGTTGAGAAACTCGGTTTCATTTTAATTATTCACTGTCCATCCGAAGTTAGTGGTTAGAATTAATTAGAAAATTGGACAGAATTCAGAGGTGTAAGATCTCCCGATTCGAGAACTCGCATAAATTGTAGAAATTCTTTCGAAAAACAATGTCGACCGGAGGAAGACCCCTTATAAATTTCACTCCCAAGCTGACTTTACAATTTCGTGGGAGATTAGAGCTCCTATTGCCTAAGGAGGAATACACGACTAGCCGCACAGTCGGCCGCCATGTAGATACGATTCCACACACCGTGAAAGGCACCGCCATGCCGCATCTGGCCGGAGAGCCGATCTCCTCTCCGGTTTCGCCGTTCTCCCATGCGTGTTCGTACGCTGCTCGCGTGTGTGCGTGAGGCAGATACACGCCAGATAATGGGAGGCACCCTTATGGATGACGTTTCGGCTCCACCGGGAACAATGGAACGAACTTCCCCCCTTTCACCATCCATCCTTGTCGGAATCCTTTATTACCACCCTGCATATATATGAACGGTATACCCTCATATATTCTCGTAGCAACGCGTGCGTGTGCGCCACACACAACGAGTCGAACCTGCCGACCAATCGGGATTTCAGCCTATTGCGACGGGACCTAACAAGAGTGTCGAACACGCACACTGACTCCTGACGAATGAACACACCTGTGCGATCATCTAGCCATTTACTGCTGACTCCATTTTATTCCCATCTTCTTTTCCTCAACGTTCATACACAGTAGGATTCGATCAAGCAATGGCAAATTGAACAGTGATAAGATTAATTAGTCTGACTGCTGCCTCGTCAGCGAGTTTAAAAATGATCGACGATATTCTTTTTCGTCTTTGGATGAACTCGAAAACAAGACCCGGCGTCAGCTTTAACTTTTAATCACGTTCCCGTCCGTCCGTCCGGCGTCTAAAAAAAGCTACCGTATGACCGCCGGTTAATGTATTCGGATACGTGACATCATATAGCAGATATGTCTGCCGTCCAGCTTGGTTCGAGGAATTCCGTAGACAATACCGTGGCGGGATGCATACCTATCGGGCTCACGAAAAAGCAGCAGCCGCCTAAATTTTGACAACGGTCGCAAATCGCTCGCGAGGCCCTCGTCTCTTTGTTCGAGCGGGCCGGGACCGAATCCATTCGTAAATATCTCAAAACGGCTTAATTTCGCGGCGCTGCGGGCGAATAAAATCTCAAGCCGGTGAAAAATGTAGACAGCGAGCGGGGGAGACCGAAGATACGGTCCAGCCACGACCCACGAATCGCTTGATCGCGGTCCCGGGTCGCCGAGCCCCCAGGCTAGAGAAAACGAGCCGCAGGGCTCCTCGTTTATTTCTCTTCTCCTAGCTGCGTCGGAGTGGGACAGGAAAAATGGTCGCGATAACTCCTCCGGTTCTCTCTCGCTTTTTGCGCGGCAATTTCAGCCTCCGCGATTTATCCGCCTAAGACCGATTTATATATTGCCCGGTCTCCGTGCCGGTGCGATTATTTCGCTGGAAGGTCTGTCAGAAAACGAGACTGATTTACGTTTATGAATTCGTGCCGAGATTTGCTCCATACGGTAGCTATTAACGTCCAGTGACTAGAGCGCACCTCACGTTGCAGTTAGATCTTCCAGTTCCTAACTGAAGTCTTTATCAAAAAAGGATAAGAATCGGTGAAATCCTTGAAAGGAATCTCAGAATTTTCTGCGAAGTTGGAAAGAATCCAGGTGCAACTGCGGGAAACACGTAAACCCTCCGTCGTGGAAAGAAAAATTCTGCAGCTGCCGTAGTGAAATAGTGAGTACGGTTAGACGGAAGAGACAACGTGCGGTGTGATTCATTTATGGTAATTTTATGCGCGCCGCTGATCGACGATTATCGTAATCGGTACACGAAACGGCGCCCCGTTTAAATCTATTTATTAAGCGTCGTGGTAGATGTTTATGCAAATTGGTATCCTCATAAATACGGGCGGAGACAGATTTGTTCCCCTACACATTCTAACTACGGTGTATTCTCATTGTTTAAAACGCGCATGTGTAATGAATGGATTGTAAGTACAACGCGGCTACGTTCATTTTTAATTATCACCTAATGAACTTATTATTAATTTCTTCGGTTCGTGGAAATTTTAGCTCGGTTTATTATGACGCATCCGCGTTTATTCCGCGAACAATCTGCTGCTTTTAACGAAAAATCGAGTACTGCGAAGCTGAATGTATGTATATGAGAACCGGCCGAGTTTTACCGAGCCGCGAACACGACCTACTCCCGCGAGTGAAATGATAACTCGGACCGGCGTAAATAATGCGGGAATAAAAGCGACAAGGTAAAGTGAAACGTACGACGAATAAAACTCGCGGTGCCGCGAATTTAGCGGGCGATCGAAGCTATTCCAGCTGTCAGTAGCCCCCTATCCCATTCCGAACTGCGCTCTGTCGCCGCCTTTCATCGTATGCGATGTTCGTCGTTTCTATTTCCGGTCAAAGTGGACGTAAACCGCGTACAATGTCCCCCCGACATTATATATTAATCGTTTTACGTTATACAAGCGCCGGTTCGCGCGTCGTTCCCGTTTTATTCCTCTCCGCCCGAGGAGCACATAAACGTGACGATAATGGGTGATAAGATACATTCGAATGCGATCGTTGCAACTGGATTGCAATATCATTTTTTATAATTGACGTTCAGTGTTTTCAAATGAAAATTCACGGTGACAGTGATTCAGCTACCGGGGAACGATACGATCTGGGAGAAAACGCGAGAGGCGGAAATTGTACATAGACGAGACAATAGCGATACTCGTGTACGGTGAAAAAGCGTTTGGCCGTCCGATAACCGTGAAACGGCGTGGCCAGATAACAGCGTGGCAGCGTCGATGGAGCGACTTAAAATGGCTGTTAAAGCCGCGCGGTTATTGTTTTCGAGCGCGCGTTTTCACGACGGAAAGAAGCGAAACCGCACGGAGAGGAGAACGGCTGACGTTTAATCACCCCTTCGACGATTTACGACGACCTGGCCCTCTATTGGTGTCGTCGCTCTTGCGGTATTCTGCCCACTCGTTTCGCTACGCAATGAAATTCCCGTATTTTTACCCCTCGTCGCGATTTTCCGACTCCGACCTTACTTTTAACCGTTTACTCGAGCCGCTATAGAATTAGCATGCGTCGAAATGCAATTCATTATTCCATTTCCAATGTGAGTCATTTTTTCCTTTCTCGACTCGAGAATGTTATCGAGTAACACAGAAGCAGCGCTATTTTTCATTATCGACGCGCACCTTTCTCTCTGTGATTGCAAATTCTCTCGTGCACAAGGCGATTTCTGTACGATGCTTGAGCAACTGCTGCGTTTGCGGCGTCGAAACACGAGCTATTCCCGCGGGTATTTAGTGGACTTTCGTAAGCTTCGTTTCCATGACTTTCACTGCGAATAAAAATATGAGGACTGACAAGTATTGCTGGTCGAGGATCGTTTTTCGTGATCTCGATATCGGAAGCTCTTGAGGGCGGTGATATCCTGTAACTGATCTTGACGTTAACTGGCGTAGAAACGATTTATAACAGCTCCGGTTATCACGAATAAGCATAAAAAGATCGAAGGCCGACGATACGTTAACATGCAGGAAATTACATAGGTGGATAAGATTAGTGCGAATTTTTCTGCATTTATCATCTTATTCCTTATGAAATTTTTTTCTCAAGCACACGAACATCGAAAAGTAATTAAAGGTTACGAATATATAAATAGGCAATAACTATTTATCTGCTAATTCTGTGTACGATTTTCTTATAAATAATCTAGCACTTTTTTATCGCGTACGCTTGCATAACTTGAATCTAAATTTTTTGTCAGAATAAATGATCAGCTGATAAAATACGTTTCAGAAATATACTAGGTACCTGCATTTCTAGAGCTGGAAATTCTTGGAGAAAACACGGAGTTTCTGGTATATAAGAGAAGAGCTTTTAAATTACCAGCTCTCCATTAGCGAATCCATCTTCCGCGTGTATAAACCCAAGTTCCGGAGAATCCGCCCCCGTTTCAGTCTCCGACCCCCTCGAGCCTCGAGTGGTCGAGAGGGCGAGCTTCTTTCAGGCGTTTGAAGTTCGATTTTGCAGATTTCGTTTAAATTCGCGAACTTGAATCGGCGGGGTTGATAGAATCTGTATAGAGAAAATATGGAGGGGCGATTCGATCGCAAGGGAGAGACGACGCAGTCGCGTCGGGGCAAAACTTCGGTAATTTCCCCCGTCTGCTCGACGAAACCGAGAGCAGGTATTAAACTTAATATATAGCCGCAATTAGGCGCAGGCCTTCACCCTCGTCTCGCCCTCCGCGTCGTGTACACTTGCCCTCTTCCAATATGAAGTCGTAACTCTAGAATCATCCGCGAGCCGATGCTGACTAGTAGAAACTCATAAAAGGTTGTTTAATCATTTTTAATTTCGAACGTTTAGAAACGTTCATGAGAAATGCGAAGTCTAAACGGAAGAACATTCCTATAACTCGTCTAAGTTTTAATATAAAATTGCGTGGTTGTTTTGAAGTTTCTGATTTATGGGTAATCAATTATCAATTATAAGTGTAAATTACGGTTATCAGGCTATTTATCAAACAGCGGTCGATCGTAAAAGTGAGGAAAATGGTCGTCCAAGAAAGGGGTTATCTGTCGAACGCGAGGGCCGATGCAGACGCATACGTATTACACGCGTCTTTCGTCACCTTATTAATCGCGCGAGGTTATCGCCGATTTTCGATTGGGAGGTTATCGTCGCTTGAAAATATCCGACAGTCTGGTAGATTTCTTTCTCGAACATGTTCTCTCTCGTTGCGATTCTACAGAAAAATTGTATCAATAATGCAGGACAATTCTTGAAGAGACCAAAACGAGACGAGGAACAATAACAAAAGTTTCGTTGCGAACTGCGAAAGTGTCGCAGTTTTTTATTGGCATCGTGGAGAGTATATGAATTAAGCGGTCCCCAGGGTAAACGAGGTTCGTGCCCAGCTGTCAACCTCGTCCGAAATTCCGGCCTGACCAGCTCCTTCGGAGGGGCGGCAAAAAACGGTTATCTATAAATTCTACAAGGTCATTAGCTTGATCCAGCAAAATTGTTGATAATGTTCGCGGCGGCGCTCGACACCGATGGTTCCCGCGAATATTTATGACGAAGGGTGCGCGACAGCAATCGAGTTCACAGGAAAAGAGGGACCGAGTCGTGGAGGGCGCCCTCCCTTCTTCCTCCGGTGGAGGAAGGGAGGATGCAACGAAGGGTTTTCTGGCTGCTTGACTCGCCCCTGGCGTGATATGCCGCCAGCAGGATGGAATGGTTTTCCCTCCGGTTGCCAAGGTAACCTATGGCCCACCCTTCCCAGCCGAGGCTCAACCACCCTGTGGCTGCACCGGCTAAACTCGCCGCGTACAATCGTGCCAAAAAACCGAATTCATTCCATATTCAGCGAATGAGAGTTGAGCCGTTTATTGAACGGATTTTATCTGTACAGATCTATTCGAAAAATTGATAGCAAAATATTATACAGAGCAAACAATGAATTTCGCACAGCTTAGAAATTGCGAGATACTTCTTTACTTTTGATTCTCACTGTACTGATTCCGACACACTGATAGGGAAAACACAGACGGGAGTTGGGGAACGTGTGCGCGCACGAACTCAGCGAATCCTGGACCCAGGTCCTGCGAACGGCCATGTTGAATTCAATATCAGCATTCCCCGCATTCCGCGTCTTTTTTTCTCTTCAGATTTGAAGGATGACGATGTCATCGTCCGCGGAAATTTCGTGGAAAGCCGTTCATCTTTATTTCCATGTAGACAAATGGATTTTCTTCTCGGAAGGATCGTTCGCTCCTTCCTCTTTTTGTGGAGTCGTTCGGCAGATCGCTGCATCGAAAATCTGGCTATCTTTTATTGGTCGGTAGCGCGTATTTGTTTCATCACGAGGCAATAATATGGCTATTCGACGTCTTCCCGAGAATGATGGTATTATGGCTGACCGCACTCATTGCGCTTTGCCCCGTTCGGAACCGGTTTCCTACCCGGCGGAACAGAGCCCACCCTTCCGTGCCGAAAGTAAAATTACGTTCGAGCCCAATTGCGAAAATTGCCGGTGAGGAGTTTATCGAGCGGCAGCCGCATTCATGGCATGGCGCAACCCGCGACCATTTCGCCTCCTCGCGCTACACGCTCCGCGGGTATATCGCTTTTGAAAATTTAAATTTCGATTAAATTCTCCATACGCCTTCGCATCCTCGGCACAACTAAATATCTTATCCGCAGAAAATTGAAAAGTCTCGATGGAGATATCTCCTTTGAAACGATCTCTTAATAATTGCTCGACCACGGGAAATGGGAAAATTAAAGCCGGGTTTTGCAATTACATCAATGCTTTGAAGATAACGTTGAAACCAGCTAGGTAGGCGAGTTTCAGGTATGTAGACGGTCGCGTGACAAGCTGACCGGTCTTTACCTGGTCAGCAACGCGGGTTCGATAGCTGCTCAAACACCATAAAAAATGCACTGCCCTGCGCGTACCCCGTTTTACGACTTCGACTCCGGGCCCTCGGAGAAAGTTGGCCAACGGAAAAAGGGTTCGGGCCTCCTTTCTTCGACCGACAATGACTTTTCCGAAACTTTCTACTATGCTTTTTTTCTACCGCGTCCCTTCTTTACCTCGTTCAACCCCTGCAATAAGAAACGTTTTTTTCTTTCCCAAAAGAGAAAGCGAGGAGAGAGTTAAAGATTTGTGGCCTGACTCGAGGAAAATTGACGTTTACGCAATCGAGAGCGTAGCCTTTTTTTGTCGGGCAGTCATTAAATTAGCGTGGAGCATGAAATAGTCGACAGTTTAATTGCGCGATGATTCCCGAGCGATAAAATTAATAAAACCGGTGCGATTTTAATTAATATTTAACGACTGGCTGTGACGATAATCGCTCGGGGATTACGCGGTCGAGAGAATAAACGAAACTCGTCTTCAAGATCGGTCTCTACCGCGAAGGAATCTTCTTTATTTTCAAACGTATGCCGCTATTTGAATATCATTTGCTCAGCCAACCCTTTGCACTTCTTAATCACTTACACGGTAAGTCAATGGTCAACTTGTTCCGTTCGTATTCGATACCAAAACATTTAATGAATTTGCTCGCGTTGGAATTAGGAGAAGCAGGTAAGCATAGAAGTTGACCGTGGCAGTGCAAAGGGTTGAAAGGCATAATTCGTGCTTCACGAAAAAACTAACCTAGGCAAATCTGCGTTTCTGACGTTTCCAGGACCGAACGGGTGCCCGAGGCGCAGGGGCAGGCAAACGTACACGCGGTTCCAAACGCTCGAACTCGAGAAGGAGTTCCACTTCAACCACTATTTGACGCGACGGCGGCGAATAGAGATCGCGCACGCTCTTTGTCTCACGGAACGGCAGATCAAGATATGGTTCCAGAACCGGCGGATGAAGCTGAAGAAGGAGCTGAGGGCGGTGAAGGAGATAAACGAGCAGGCGAGGCGGGAGCGGGAGGAGCAGGACATGATGAAGAAGCAGCAGGTGGAGAAGCAGGCGAAGATGCAGCAGGAGCAGCAGAACGCGGCGATGCAGCATCAGCAACAGCATCATGTAAGCGGACTGGACAAGACGCAGAGCGATCTTCTGAAGGCGGTCAGTAAGGTGCCCACATAGGAGCATTTCCTAAGCCGCTTGTCTTTCTTTTAAAGAAGATGCAACAAGAGACTGGACGAAGCGTACTAGACGAAGACATCGAAACGAAGTAGTTGGTAAGAAGGTCGGCCGACGCGTAACGGAGGAGACCTTGCAAGAGGATTTAAACAATACGTAACGACGAACAAACGCGATCGAGCGCGTTCTCCTTCTTCTTCGCACTCTTCCCGCGAAGATACCTCACGCAAACGACATACGACTATCGACTGGAAGATGTTCCTCTTTCTTCCACGTGCAACACTGTCTCCCTCTTCCAAGACATACGAGATAGGCGGACGAAAGAATATCTCTCTGTTCTCTTTCTTCTCACTGCTCGGTCCCGGAGAAGAAAGGGAGAGAGGAGGACCACAGTCCTTCTTCGACGTCGATAAGGTGTAACGGACGTGTTCTTCCGCGGAAGAAGAGGGGAACGAAGAGTGAAACGTACTCTCGATAACGGAGAATATCGAAACGGGGATAAAATAAAACACGTACGTACTTATTTGGCTGGGCCAATACTGGACGACCTAGCCTGTGACTGATTCCTAGAGCGTACCTATAATAATGTAATAAATTGCTAATCGGGCGCGACGAGTCATCGCGGTTGATAAAGATGGAATAACGACGACGATGACAACGGTGGTGATAATTAATTTGGCGCGGTAACTGCCAGATATACAAGTACACGCATCACACAGATGTGGAAGCCAACGATCGCGCGCGTCGGGATCCTAGAATTAGTTTAAACGAGCTGGAGCGAAAAGATTAACGCGGAAGCGTTGCCGAAGGAGCAGCCGACGGGACGATCAATTAATACCCAAGGAGAACTGGTAGTAGGGAGCAATTAACAGACTCGAGGAAGAATTCGTCTAATTGAGGTGAACGATCGAGATGGTGCGGAAAAACGAGGACACGGGCCTGATCTTGAAAAACCTTCAATCCATTATTCCACATCCCATCTGCTCCCTTCGTCTATCCGACGAAGATCAATTTTTTCCATTACCGAAGATTATCTACATGAAAACTATAAAGATTTGCTAGAAGAAATTGGTTTATACATGGGAACGATCGGTTCTAATCGGTTGTCCCTCGATTAGTCTCGCGTGAGTGGAGTGGTGGGAAGATTGCGAACGGAACGAGCCGTTGAAACGCAGCGAGACTTTGGATACCTCGAATACCAGCTTGAAACCGATCGTCATGGGAGAACCGGTGGGTTGAAAATGTACGCCCAAGCAGTTTCGTATCGCTGGCCGAGTTCTTTCCCGCGATAGAGAAATTTAATAGTACAAATCGAAATGGCCAAGCTTCTTTTCCGGAATTAATTAACCGTGGTTTACGCTCGGCGATTACCCTCCGCGAGATACTCGCGCGTTGTAATTAGTCGAATTAACGTTTGCTCGCGAGAATATTTTTGTCGTCTCTGACGTCCGTAACCAGACGATCAAACGCAAAAATCCTTTATAGTAATACGTCTGAACCACATCGTCTATGCTCGTTTGGAAATCGACGTGTAAAGCATCGTTGCTCCAGTGAACAGAATTGCAAAAAATAAATAGAACTTCTTAATCACTTCGATATTGGCATCCCGAATGCTGAAAGGTCAGTAAACGATGAACCGTCACTGAAATTAATTAGGGTCATTATTCTTCTTCGCGTATTTTTGATCTCTCTACCAGTTTGCGATCGTAATCGCATTGAGAATTGAGAAATCGGGACAATTTCGGATAGAGGACTTGACTCGTCGACGATCACCAAGTTCATTTATCGCTTCCGTTTAGAGATCTCACACGAGGATATCGCTAAGGCTTTTACTAATAACGAGATAATTTGTACGAACGCGGCACGTTTTCCATATTATCTAAGATAATTTATCGTAAACGCTATTGCGAGGACGTCTGTCCTTCCTTCTTTTTGTTTAAGTTTAGTCGCCGGATAAAGACGATCCACGATCGTCGCCCGCGGAGTTATGAGAAAAGTCTATTGTTCAATTAGGTTTGTGTTTTCCTTCGTATTTTCTTTTCCTTAAAAATAACGTTATTCGCTCACTTGTTAATTTTTCGTCTGTTAATTTTACGTAGCGTTATCATAGTTTTATCGACATCTTCAGGATCGTTCGTTTTGCATTTTATATACAATGTTTTCGCATCAGAGTCATTTAACATTAGCAGAACGTGTTCCCAAACATTTTTGTAATAAACCGCGCACGGTAGAAAACAGACAAAAGACGCGATCGAAATGAAAAGAGAGAACGAACGTGTAGAAACGGAGACCGTCACACGCAAGACAGAGACGCATCACCGGACAAGGAAATTTCACTCTTATAGTACATTAAATACGTAATTTGGTGTCAGGGTAGACCTTTTTCCATAGATTATAGAAGCCGTTGTTGCTATTTACTTACGTAGAGAGTTCGTAACGACGAAGAAAACCCGAGAGCGAGAAAGGGAGGGAGTGAAAGCTACAGAACGAAAGGGAAAAATGTGTGAAAGGGCGAGAGAGAGACGCAGAAACTTCAGATTATATAAATTATTACCTCTAATTATTTTTTTCTCCTGCCCGTTGAATGCGATTCGTGCAAAGAATTCCTGTCCTTCGATCCCAGTGTTCAATCTATTCATTTATTCGTACATTAATCTCCACAAATTGAGTCTTTTTTCAATTTTACGTACGTGACTAATTTTAATGTCTAGCATTTCTTATTCATCGCTCGAGGTTTTTAAGTTTCATCGGAATTCATAGCTCGTATTAATGAGTTACAGAAAAGAGGGGTGACGACTCGTTATAAAGAAATCCATAATACGTAAACGTAGAACCGGTGAATTTTCTAGTAAAAGGGAAATCTGTTGTACGAATCGTCCAATGACTATCTTCTACTTACAATGTAAAATCATAGTGTACACAGTACCGTATTATATATTACTAAAAATAACGAGTATATTATATATATATATATAAATATATATGTATATGAACAAATGAAAAATCTGTTTTACCGTGCTCTAAGGACAAACAAACAGAAAAGAATTTTGATAGTAGTATCGTATAAAGAATTAGGGTACGTATGACGTACGTAACGTAACGAAAAGTACACGCAAAAGCGAAACGATTAATAGAAAAAAAAAGTGGAAATGACAAAAACAGAATAATAATAGTTTGTTTTAAGGAAGATAAAAGAAAATCGAAGGTTTCTAAGCCGACTTAGAGCAGCTACTATTTAAAAGATAGTGAACAAAAATAGACGTCCGTGATGAAGGCAGGATAGCATTCGTTTTTAGAGAAAAAGTAATACGTACCGAGCAAAAGAATGAGTGAGTGGATAAACCGTATTCATATTAAATACTGTACTACTAATTACCTAAAGTACTGTTACACGTAAGTTTCGCCGTACGTTTAAGCCGAGCATGCGAGATGTACTCACGTAAGCTGTCTCCTTAACCCTTTCAACCTCGAACCACCCATCCGCGCCTCCCCCTCACTCACCCCCACATAGCCAATGTACCTCCGCGTACCGTAATCGTAACGAAGTCTTAACGTGTAACGAGATGGATAGACGAGAAAGAAAAGAATATTGCGTATACACGAACGGCGTAGAACATTAATTATGATAATAAGGTACGATAGGGACGTGTTTCGAGGGATTCTCAGAAGAAAGTGCAGTTGTCAGTGGTTTTTAATTAATACCGTCACGGTGACCACGTTAATTAATTCTTGCAAGAATCAATTTCAATGTGAACATTCATTTATGGGATCAAGTTCGTGGAACTATCGCTTTTAGACTATGAATTATTCATTTCATTGGCTTTCTCTTCTAGCCTTGAACTTCAACAATTTAGTTCTTTCCTGTAAAATAAATTCTGATACTGGTTTAGATGAGAAAGGGTGATTAATTTTCTGACAGGGAACAATTGCATCTTCTTCGGGGGATTGGCGCGCTTTACAAAAACGGAAGAGGGAAAACGTGCATGCATAAAAGTCGTACATCGGTTCCGGTAATCTCATTTTAATGGAGCGTTAGACGATAAACGGGCGGCCGCGATTGTTTCGAATCGATCTGTGCTCCCCAAATGTGGTTTCCGTTCAGAGTGGAAATGATAGCGCGATCGCGCCCGAATCTTCTTCGGCTCAATGTATACGTAACAAAAAAAAAAAAAAAATTGAAGAAGGGAATTGGGAAGGAATTTTTTTACAAGAAAGGTGAGAAGAGTATGGGAAGTGACGCGGTCCCGAGAATCGGTGTAACTAATTTGTAGAAAAGCTTTACACGTGACTCTGTTTACGAATTATTAATATTATTATCGACGACACGGTAGCAGTCGCCGGTCACACTATTTTTATTATTTGCGTAGGCGTAGTTCTCTCGGTTCTTTCCGGATGTCGAGACGTTCGAGGTCCGTTGATTATTTTTTCGCGGCGACTAATTAAGTAAGTGACGCGGCCGACTTGGTCGGCGGGAGTGGCGGCGCCGATACGTCCGACAAATTAGAGAATACATATACGTAACGCGTACTAAATATAATTATCATTATTACTTAGTCGAGGAGTTTGTACAGTAATCGCAACGGTGAGATTCGTAGCGGCCGTGTTATATATACGTACGTAATCTATTAAGTCTTTAAACGTTAGTAACCGTGGTTCGAAACGGGGAATGGAAAGCTTCTCCATCGGAAAACCGGCTTGAACGAACGATTTGGGAATCGGGTCGTTCGAACTTCATCCTTGAGAGATGAGTCAAGCGAATGTGTGTTACGCTGTTATTTTCGTTTGAACAGTGACACAAGTGCGAGAAGTTAATTGAACGGTGTTAAGTACGCTTGTTGTTAAGTATGGATATCACGCGAAGGATTACCTCGGCACCGTTCTTCCGTGACGGTTGCATAATCTCGTTGACAAAGAGTTAAGCCCAGTGATTGTTTTTAACGATTTGTCGCCGATTGTTTTCTCTTTCGTAGGCGTTCAAGTTTTGTTTTTTAAGTTTAGAGTGGTTTACGTTCACCGTGGCAGCCAGTGTCACGGTCGCTTGTTATGCAAGGAATTGACGTTAATTTTATGAGATCGTAACGAAAAGCGAGCACCGTGTTCCCAAATCATTCGGGCGAGGCACCGAACAGGACTAGAGGCGAGAAGATATTAGAGTAAAAGAAGAAAAAAAGGAAAAAAGAATTGTGCGGGCGCCGTCCACATACGAAGCTTTCTCTCGGCTTACCTTTAAGCTACCTAATGGCATCTACATTGTTATAGAATATTATTCCAAAATAACTGACGCGTAATCATATCATATTAACGTTCATAAACGCTTCCTCGCGCTCTTTCATCCCCCTACCCTCATCTCCCATCCCGTCCCTTCCTCACATCGTTTATCACCCCTTTTCTATCCCTCATTCAATCGATTTACTCGCTCTATTCTTACCATTATTATAGATGTATCATATTGAATTAAACTGTATCGATTAGGTCTATACATACGTGTAGATTATTCGGAAACACGAGAAAACGAAGGAAAGATACAAGAAGAACAGGAGAAAAATTGCATCGCTGTGTAATAGTACAACATTTGCCCGACTTGCCAAACTCGCGTTAAACGATATAATAAACGATTCCTCGAATCGATACTATGAAACGTTGACCCTGGAATGATGCTATGAGATGGTTGGCAACCTCAGGAAATCCGAACTCTCGACTTTCCTCGAAAACCACTGGCAGATATTTTTTTACTCAGATATTTTAGAGCGACACTAGAAAATGACACTTGTAACATTTAGATTTTACTTTGGGGTCGCCGTTGATCTCACAGAATTATTGTGCAAGGGTTGAAACTCGACAATGAGAGAGAGAAAGAAAGAGTGTCGGAAAATCGAAAGGGGAAAGTTGATTGCGCGCGTGCGTACGCGTAGAACACTTCTCTGATCCGAATTAAGGAAAATGCGTGTGAAACGCGGAAACACTGGAGTGTGGCCCGAGCATTGATCGAAAACGAGGCGTCACAGCGTTTTGGGCAGCACGAAAGAACATGAGCAAAAGGGAGAGAGAGAAAGAGAGAAAGTGTGAGAGTGAGAAATGTTGAGAGAATGAAAGATAGTAATTAAGAGTGAATTTAGTGCCGTACTACGTACATGTATGCGCAAGCAACGTGGCAAATTTGATATAATGAATTTAGTACTATTCTTGAATAGGTGCGTACCTACCCGATTGGTAAAAAAAAAAAAATATTAGGGGAAAAAGAGATTAAGTTATTTGAAAAAAAGAGGAATAACGTAAAAGTGTGAAAAAGACGAGAACGAGACGTTGAAAAGAATTTGTTATATTTTCTTTTTTTACTTAGTAAATCTGATTGTTAATTTATTAGCTGTTTATTTTACCTGTTTTTCGTATATACCTATTTGTTTTTTGTTGAAATACGGAGAGGAAAAGTAAAAGAGAGAAGAGGGAGATCAGGTACTTTCTCGTTTTTTTTTTGTACGGCCTCGAGATTATATTGTACAGATATTTAAATTAAGACTTCGTCAGTCGATTCTCGTTTCGTGTCGCATTCTTTTTCGACCACCACCGTCGTTCGTGCCATAAAATCGCGCGACCGTACTGCGGAACGGGATTCGCCTTTCGAACATGAAAAAAGTAAGAATGGTTTGATTAAAAATGCGCGTTTGACTGTAATATATTATTTCTATGTGCGTATCATTTTTTTTTTTTTACTGTGTTCGTTGACAGATCATATGCGCGGTACATCGGTACAGAATCGGATGTAAGCCTCTCATCCATGTTACCCGTTAAACGTAGCCTCAGAATAGAAATAAAGTTGTCTACTTTTCTCTCGTGAAACGTACAAGCGATCAGAAGGATTTATGAAGTGAATAATTCATTGCTTACAACCGATTCCGCGAGTCGATAGACTAGCCGAGTGTGGTCTGCGCTCTGAGCGACGTTTCTTTTATTGGCAGCTGTCCCATTTTTCGCGCGTGCATCGAATACTACTATTTTTTACAAAGCGTTTTTTTTTTCTTAGCATTTGTGTGAATCCTGCCGGCTAGTTTCTTAGCGGGCCGATGATGCTCCGAGAATCGTACGTTCGCGAGTGGAGAGGGGATTGGCAGCTTTCATCCCTGTTTGCGCGCAGGGATGCGGAATTCTCCACACATCCCGTTCTCTCTTAAAACGGTGCGATCGTGCGATTCTCGAAGTTCCGTTTGTTAAGTTCTTCGTCTTCGTGCATGCATGACTGTATCGAGTCACCTCGACGTCATCGACAATTCTCTATACGAATGAATCAGATGTTTCGAGGTGGCCCGATCATCGGGTTTTTATATACCTGCGCCGTTTCGCAGTTACTTAAATTTTCGTTTTAATGATAATTAGAGATTAAGTAGCGTCGGCCGAGGAAAAATTCTTTTCAAAAGAGAGCCACGTTTAGCCGGGTTTGTGCAGATTTGAAGTTCGTTTGCTCTCGGGTCGACAATTGGTATCGAACGTTCGATGCATCGACACGATTTACTGTGATCGTTATTGTTTTCCTCGTTTTTTTTTCTCTTCTTTTTCCTTTCGTTTTGTTCCGTAGAAAAAAAAAAGAGCCAGTTCGACACCGCGCTGTTCTCGTGGTCCGATTCGCGAACCCCATTCGTCGGAAAGAAGAACCGTGCGCGCACAGACACACTCCCGTAAGAAAGGAACACGCGTGTATATACGCGTACGCGTCCGCACACCCTCACCAGACATACGTAAACGCACACATCTAGATACCTATGCCATTCGTAAAGAGGAAAATAAAATGATAGGATATCAGAACAGTGAATTTAGGTCTTATAATTATCGTCTTGCTGTACCTACGTTAAATGGATGGTAAAGCCGTGTATTACATACTTCAAGAGTTTTCTTCGATGTAAATATTAACACTACGTAACGTTAACGTTGCTCAGTGAGCGAGGGACCGTGGCGTTCGACGACCGAAACGGATGATCGAACAAGGATCGTTCCGGCCGTTGAATCCCCGGATTCTCGCGTGTCGCTGGATGATACCTAATTAATGTTAATGCTAGAACGATAAGAGAGCGTAGCTGTCCTTCATTACCTACCTACCACGTTAAGAGTAATAAAAAAAAAAAAACAAGTAACGGAATAATGGAGTCTCACGTGTCTACTGACTATTTCAATGAAAAATTAGTATTATACCGTAACGATATATGAGATATAATGGCGACGACTGCGACGGAGGGTGGCGATTGCGACGATGACGATGACAGGCGAGAAAAGGTAATCCATTGACAATGAATGTAAATGTATCCATTTTCGAAACTTGATGTAGAATTATACTCATAAGCTATATCTATGATATACAAACGAAATAAAAGCGTATAGTAAATTATGGGATATCTCTCTCTCTGTTCCTGGGTTCCTGCAACGATTATCTCCTTTACAAAGAAACTTTTCATCGAATTTGATTATCTTAAAACAAACCGTTAAGTGCATAAGCAGCTGCGGATAATTGGGCGTAACGAGGAATAATTGAATCTGAAAGTTCGAGCAGAAGCTAGAATTAGAAATTCCGGATTCCTATCTCCGTGTCCGCACGGAATCGTTATTTGCACTCGGAAGAGTTGATCGGATGCGAATGGAACTCGTTTAAAAAATGTCGATACGTTCCACGATTTCTGCCGATTGTCGGTGGCTAATTCCGAGAGCATAGAGGTTTACGTCTCGATTGGCCGTTCCCAGCCACTGGGGGGTGTTATTGCCCGGACTGGCTCACCCTCGCAAAACTCACCCCCGTCCCTCAGGCGTTTTCGCCACTTTTACGCTCGGAGGGGCGGAACATTGAAATGGAAACATCGAGTGGTCGCGTATGGCTACAGATATTCCGAAATAACCGTATCGGTTTATGCGCCATGGTTCCCCAGGTTCTCCTCTCGTCGACGCGATGCGACATTCGCCTATTTGCCTCGCAATCCCGATGTCCATACCCCTTTCTTGACTTTCATTGTTCGACCTTCGACATTCTCTGCCGCACCTCTTCTATCAACGATATAATCCATTGAATTCGTTTATGAAGTTCATTTACAAATTTCTTGACTGATAACTCTCGTTAGAAAATGAGATACAACTTGATTATTAAAGTTTGCGGTCTTCTTCAAACGCCAAATTATTTCCTGATCACGTTAAGGATGTATTGACTATACAGTCAATCCCAAAAGTTTATGTACCTNATTTGAAAGAAATTGAAGGGGTACCCCTTGGAAAAATCTCGGAAAAATCGAAAATTTTTTTTTGTTGTTTATTATTAGCAATGATCTCCCGACGTCTGATTTCTTTTTAAAAAATGCATTTCTAAAGTGCATAAACTTTTGGGATTGATTGTATAGCCAATACATCCTTAAGAGTTTCTATGAAATGATTCGACGAAATGAATCGATGCAAAACAGACACTGTTTCCATTGAAAATAATAGTGAGAGTGCACAATATTTGCACCGGGGAAGCTTCCAAAATAAAGCCCAGGTTCTTGGGCAGAAGAGGCCGTTAAAAACAGCGGCATGAAAACAGTCGTAAAATTGTCGTGTAAAACGCGGTCGTTTCGATGAGCTCGTGAACGACGTATAATTGCGTGTAAACGTTTTTGTCGTCGCCCGCAGTTCAATCATCTGCTTGGAGAACAGAAGCTTATGCTACTATAAAAGAAGTACCTTGAAAATGAGAAAGGTAGTGAATCACCCGATTGATCCCCACTGCTCCAATAGCAAAAAGCAACGCCATTGGTATAATTGGAGAAATCTGTTAGTTAGCCACATCTTAATAATCATTGCAAAATATTGGTACATTCGCAGTAATTTGTACAAAGTTTGCGGTAGAGAAACGTGCACATATTAATTACTTCGACGAAACGGGATCGCTCGAAAATTGGCTAACGGGAAATCGAACGAAAAAATGCTGACTACCGGGAAAACGAATAATCCGCTTCTAATTATATGGAAATATCATTTTCCGCGAACAGGTTCCGAGGTATGCTCGTTATCCTTAGACTCTCGCCTATCGCCGGTTATAATTTCCAATTATCTGTATCTCGTCAGTAGCGTATACAAACAAGCTATGCGTTGTACCGAATCGCATACTAGTTGACATCCTTTTCTTTATCGTGTATTCCATATTGTGAGAATTTGCAAACTTCATGAATGAATCTTTACCTTTAACGAGTGTTAGCCTTGAAAGTGTCTGAATTATTACATTAATTAAACAGAACGGAAGATCTTGTTAAGCCCATCAATAGTGGGAACAGGGAAAAAATTAATATAAGGTGGGTGCAAGAAGAGCCATAGAAAAGACCCTCGAAATCGAGCCAGTGTAGATCCCTCGAAAGTACTACTCGTAGGGTAGATTCAAGGCTTTTATCTTTGATTCCCTGTAGACAAGACGTCATCCTATTACGATTTGACAAAATGCGGATCTACGACCTCTCCTTTTTACGAATCTGACATCTGTCATATGATTCTGTATTGTCGGCGCAATAAGAAACTAATATCAACATCATAAAGGCTGGATATCCAGTTTGCGAATCCGTCAACCCTTTCAAGGTACGTCCCATTGGTAGCCGTAACGACCAACGAAATCTCGTTTACCCCTAGAAGATAATTCATCGGATCAGTCTTGACGGAATCTTATTCTCTACGGTGAACGAATCGAAGAACCGGGCTGGACCGGCATTGTTCCCGCGGCCGAATGAAAACGGATTCCGCGGCTCTTTGTTCCCCGGAGGGTCTCCCGGGGAGCCAACGGCATTGGCAATCTGCGAGACTGGTGCGCCTCGCCACGCGGATGGAATATTAAATGATTCGTGGGGTTCGCGTTCGCTCGTATATTCACGTCGTCGCGAAAACGTACGTATACGTACGCAATACGTACGTCTGTGGACGCGTCCCGGACGTGCGAGCCTCCCATCCCGTTTCTTCCATCCCTTTAGTTATTGGTTTCTCCGGTACATAGTTGGCAAAGGAAGAAAAGTGGCGACTGGTCGGCTGACAACGAGCTAAGGGGTGCTAAGGGATGGGAGAGGGAAGAAAAAGCAGAACGATGAAAGGTGCGAGGTCTCCGGGGAATTCTAACTGAAAGGATGAGAGAGACTTTGACTACTGTCATTACGAACATGTTTGAGAAGTTTGAAAATATCGACCGACTTCTCTAATTTAATCAATCACGTGGAAACACGTCCCTTTCATTCGAAAAGAATTTTTGGATCAGCGGTGACGTGCTCACAGGGTGTGGCACGATTACTGCGAACGGAGTAGTCACTGTCCTTACTCGAGAAATCAGCTCTCCGTTACGTAAAGTACAAGACAAAGTGAAAGACGATTGGGATACGGATTCAGAAGCCGGTACAGTAGTGCCGGCTATAGAGATCAAGGATAGTGAATATCTACAACTATCCAGTGTTACTTATCATATCCGGAACCAAAACATTGCCCATTGTTGAACATTAAATACGGACAAGAGAAATCTCAACCGAAGCGTAAAGAGTAGTGCTTCGCACTCCGTCAAACATCTTTATTCGCATTATTAATTTGATCGAGGGCGCCGTTGTTTCAAGCCGTCAACTTTATTACCGCGGCTCGTTCTCCTTATCTCCTACCGCTGTACCTATGGTCTTATCGCGTTCGTTCTTTTCACGTGCGCTGACCCAGGCTCCGTTAGCGCGCGAGCTTGCACGCACCGTCAGCTTCCGCGAACCGCTGCGCTTTATTGCATTCGGGTAGCCGCGTACACGACCTCTTGTACCCCGGCTTGATGCACGAGTCTCAAACGGTTCTGAAATTTCCAGTTTCGGACGAGTGTAAGATTTTTGCACACAGATAAGACTCGGTAAAAGAAATCTTAAACCGATTTTTCCTTTACGATCGAACACGATGATCGAATAATACGAAATGGAAATGTTCGACTGTATTGTTAATATACAATTCTTTTTACACTTGTGCGAATCTGTGAGAGCTGGTTGGAACAAAGCGGAGATATCAAACTCCCACGCTGAGCATCAATCGGAAGTAGTCGAGGGGTGCGGCTAAAAGCCGAATCCGCTCGTTAACTCCGCGAGAAAGAAGGCTCGGGCGCCCGGGAGAGGCATTCGGCGAGCAGTTTCGGAGAATTACTCACAGCTCGCAGGGACCGAGGTATAATTCAAGGGAGAAATCGCGGTGAGAGAGAAAGAGGCACGAGTCGCGTCTCGCCTAAGAAGTTGTTATCGCGGGACCGTGGTCCCTGGAGACTTTTCGGTCCCGGGACTAATTGAGATTGTATCTTCTCGCTGTTTATGGCATTTCCGTTCGGCGACTTTGCGAAACGTCTGTGATAGTCACCTAAATATTAGTCTCGTTATCATTGATACACTTTCGCCTCGCGAGAGGAATTTCCATCAATGAAATTATTTATAAAAATTCTCCTCTCGCGTTTCAATATTTCACGAAACAACGTGTAAGAACAGAAATGCAGATAAAATACGTGCGAACAACCCCTCGGAACAGTTTGACCCGTTCCGGGCACGAGAAAGTCGGCGCGAAAGTGCGGTCATAAAAATTTCACGTTTTTAAAAAGACAGGGTTGAAGAAAGGTCCTTTGATCTCTCTTTGCGAGCCTGACTTTCCTTTACCCGCCGCGCCGGTGCCTCGGGCCACGCTTTTACAAGGGAACATTTTTTGGCCAATGACGGAAGCCTTTTCCTTCCGTCAACGGGCTGGCTATCTTGATCGTGAAAAAAGTTTCACCTTGTCAGACCCGGGTTAATCGTCTCGGGCCAGTTCGTGCTTTCTAAACGGCTCAGTACGACGCGCTCCTCGTTTCGCGACTTCTCTGCAATCGTGTGCGAACAAAAATTTTCAACAAGTGATAGTGATCGTGGAAGCTAACACCGTGTCACTCGCGGGTGATTCAAGTTTTGTCAAATTATAAACAACGCGTCAAGAGTATGTCGCAGTGAACATTATAACTCTGCATCTTGTTTATCTCTAACAGTGACTGACATAAAACAAACGTGCATCGATGAGCATCGTGACGTTTGAAGCGAAGGATGAGAGGACGCTTCGCTCCATTATGCCGAAAACAGAACTCGAATTTCGAACGGACCATTGTTCCAATGAGCTCTCGACGAGAGATCCGGCCTCGTCGTGCGGGTCACGGCCCTCGAATCTTTCCCACGAAACGCCTCTCGGTTCCCCGAGCGAATACTACGCGGTATTGTCAGCGCCATGTTCGGAACAGTGCCCGGCAGTAAATCATGAATCGTTGAAGTGTGTGCTCGAGTTCTGGCCGTCACTGAACTCTAGACACCGTGGAAACCGTCCTTCCTCTTAGCATTCTGCACCTCCCTCTTCCACAGCCATTTCGCGCAGGATAGATGATTACTTTAATCCCTCCTCTTATAAATCACAATTACGAGTCGAGTATGTACCACTTTGAATTAGTTTATTCTCGCTATTTCTTAGTCTTCGCAGACATACCTACTTTTTCTACGAGATCTCGTTATCAGAAAGTTTTCATCAAGTAATTGAGTTGAGCTACGCAGAAACGGTTTTGTTTTCCCTGACTGTTTCTCGGTTTCGTTATTTGCCGAGCGAACAGAAGGGAACGCGTTTAGATTGTTTCAGCCGGGCGTGCCGTGCGAAGTAACCGTATGAAGGTTGTTGTTGAGCGTTGCGAAATATCGCCGATGGTATAGCGGAGCGAAGCACCGGTTATTTGGACAGTGTCGTTCGGTTAGGGGAAATAAACGGACTGGACGGCGGACTTACGCGCTCGTATATTGCGTTGCAACGAGCCTCTCAATTGCACGCTGTAACGCGTTACCGTTGACGTTGAAGGAAGCGAAATTGTAGGCAAAACGGCACTGCCAGTTAGGGAAACGCGGCAGATGTTACACGCGACGTATTCTGTCTCGAATTTAAGACAATGGCTGGACGCAGGATTTTTATCCAGAATAAAATAGAATATCTGGTGAATGCCGTAAATTGTGTTAAAGGAAAATTGTAATAAAAAAACTTGTTATACGCGTTAGTCATGCGAAATGAAAAGTAGGTAAGTAGAAAGTCGGCGGCTCGCAAAAGGATACATATCGATTGGGTAGCAATTAATTAGCGTGTACGACCAGGTAATTAACCGAATTGCTGCCGTCGTATTGCGAAATCGAATGCAACAGTTGCTGCGGTAATCGGCACACATATCTTTCGTAAATAGTACGCACTTTGAAGATCGAAGACGTTATCGGGATTAATCGAACGCGGTGGTTTGACGGTGCATAAATATTTAACGATCGTGATCGGGAATCGATTCATGAGCCAGTTAGCTAGACGAGATTAATTTTCGACGAAACGAATTCTTAAAGGCGTGATTCAAGACTCTGAGATTTGGCTGCAAATTTCTTGCCGTTGCCTGGATGCGTGGATAAATCGTGAACGATTAGAGGCTCGGCATAAATGAGAAAGCCCACCTCTCATGCCGAGATTCTTTTAGTCTCATTATTATTTCCTGTTTCATTCTTTCTTGTAATTGGATTTTAAAACAAACGACGGGTAATCGCGCGAAGACACGCGCGGTATCTTAACGGTGGGGGTCACAAATAATACGTAATACGTTTTATACGCCTATAATCAACGTTTCATAATGGCACTCAAGCATCCACTTGTTGATACCATTTACGGGCCATTGTATGGTAGTTACATGTGTAAAACGGTCACATCGACGCCCGTGTCACCCGACACGCACCGGTATACACAATCCCGTATTAACGTTGATACCGCGTACACACGCACGCGAATTTACAAACTGTGACACGCTCGCCTAAAAAAGTCCACCCTAAAACGAAATCATTTTTCTCAGTCTCTGTCCCTTCGATCGATCCAGGTAACTCGTAAATGCTTGAATCACTGCTATCATCCAATGATTTATCCACGTTGCGCCAAATAAAGGATGAACGAGTTGCATAATTTACATACATTTAACTCGGAACAGAGATTTCCATCGGGGAGACGGCAGCCAAGTTCTGTTATAACCCGTGGAGGTAGATAAGGGTGGGAGTTTAAGAAGGAGAGCATTACTTTCGTAGTAAACACACAAATATTTCTGGGACAATGGTAAAGTACCGTGCTCGATCCCGATCGGACGGAATCCAAGCCCGGGGATAGAAATGTTTTGCAGCTTCGAACTTATCCGTGGGTATCATCCCCCCTTTTCCCGGCGTTTCTCATAGACGCGACCGCGAATCGTCTCGGCGTCGTCTGCGGAACGCTTTCCCACTAAATGGTTGTTACGAGGGAGCAATTCCTCAGGAAACTTGCCGGATCTATTCTAATGCATTCCGAAGGATCACGCGATTAATATCTCTCAGGATTTGCTTGTTGTCTTCCCAGATTCGAGATATCCAACGTTAGTACAGAGTCTTTCTACTAAAAAATATGATACTGCCGTAATGAGAGGCTCCTATTTTCCATCCTCTCACTAATTAAATTTTAATTTCGCTCTGAGTAACAAACAACGAACGAGGCAAATCGTATATTAATGCAGGCTGTATTTATTATTCAGAGGTGTATAGAAATATTGTGCCGTAGCGTTGAGACAAGCGGAACGATATGGTTGGATAGGTGAGATATGGATCGTCGAGGGTGGTGTGCACTCGCGGCATCTAGATTCCGATGAACGAGGGCGAGCCGCGATAGCGTATTGATCTTTTTAGTGGCGTACCGTCTCCACAGACGCAATCCACGACCACCCGGTGCAGACTAAAGGTCTACATTTCCCCGGAGACGGATACGCTTCGGCTATTCGTATAACACGCAATTTGGCCGGCGAATATTGCGCTCGTGAATACACACGCGTTTTCTACGATCTACTTACAATGAAAAAGAGTTGGTACGCCGATAAAACCGCCTGTTTCCCCGTGAGATTCCACGAGGAAATGGTAGTTTATAAAATTTGTTTCGTACCTCTCACGCAGAAACGTTTCTTATTTGTTTATCGACTATTGTATTCAGAAAAAGATGCTGAAGTCAAATCCGTCGGCGAAAGATCGGCTTGAAATTAAACGGAACCGTTCGGAAGGGCCGATAGTGATACAAGTAAACGGCGTAAGTAGTATGGGCGCGGTTTGCGCGGACGGTTTTCGTGTAGATGTAAGTAGATAAATACGGTGACGTCGGGAGACGTCGTCGTCGCGGCTCACCGGGTGTAGCGCCACTCCGTCTAGCCCGATGTCTACGCTCTGTCAACTGTTTTATATTTAATCCGGGGCCGCTGTATAGAAAGCAGTAAACAAACACTGTATCGCATAAGCGGCGCTCGAATTAGCCTCAATACCGTTTCAAACGGCCGACTCGCATTTATGAAGATGACCGGGGATGCTGGGCCCACCCGAGAGAATTCTATGTGTACTTATACGCTGTAGAGAGCCGGTCGTTGGGGCGCGGGGGTGGAAGAGCGCCGAAAGCGCAGCGCTATAGCACAGCAGGGCAGAGAGAAGTGGTAGTGGAGGTGCGCTGGTGGGGAAAAACGGAATTCAAGCGGGGGAAGTAGCTAAAGTCAAGGAATTCTCTGGCACCGCCTACAGGCATGCAATGGGCGGGAATTTCGAGACGATTTATGACCCTCGACCAGGGCAACATCTACTGGAGGCGCCGGAAACTCGACGAGCGTCGTCGGTGGCCATTACACTGCCCCGATTGGCTAACAGAGCGGTACAACGCGAATCAGACGACGGTTTAAATATGGATTTTTTCCACGGACGCGAAATCGCGAGGTGCGTGACACGTAAATCAGGATTGATTTTTCGAAAGGGAATCGCTGGTACGTCGTGTCTCGCCGCGGCACGGATGTCCTTTCAGCCGCGCGCTTGCTTCCGGCGGTAAATCTATATTTGGCTGATCGAACGGACGCGACTCGGACGCGGACGCGACTGCACACGCCTCTGCTTTTTCGCTCGTACCATAAACAATGATCATTATACTACATGACGTTCGAATTATTTACCTTTCTCCGACGAGTATTTATTGGTCTGTTAAGGCTCCTTATAATGAATAATTTATAATATTTATCAAATCTACTGAAAATTCGTATATAAGAATTGATATCAATTATTTATGTAATCCATATCTTGTAACGTTAATTTGAATTCTCTATCATGTTTAGCAGTTCCAGAAAAGTGCAATCGTCCAAGGATCGGTAACTGAGTCGCTCTTACGGTGGAGGTCCAAACTACGAGGATGGCTACTACTTCACTGGTAAAGTACTAAACCTATACTGTCTACAGTGAATTATATCGTACTTCATCAATATCGCAAAATATCCATACGATTGTTATTCAACGGATGATTCCTTTCACGCTTTTGGAGTAGGCACGATTAACAGGAGTGCAAATTCAAAACTTAAGGGATCATAAAACTACTATATTCGAGCCGTGTGCTCGAGTTTATGCACTTACGATAGCGAGGAAACAGGCGCGATTTCGAAGCGATATGAAAAATTATAGCTAGATTATTAATAGGAACGATAATACATGAACGCAAAGATGTAATGCCAGATTGAGGACGGTAGCCACCAAGAATCAACCCCCTCTACTTACGCACACTATCGCACCATATCCGTGTGCTCCGAGCTCGGCTCAACTTCGGCTCAGTAAAAAGAGAAAGCAAATCATCAGTCCGTCGCTTTTGCTCCTGATGTATTAAGTCCAAAGAGCACGCGGCCGACTGAAGACTATTGGAACTCTCCCGTCTTTCTCCGCATTATAAGTTAATGTTATTAAAAACAAATGAAAATTTCTCGTTGCGGTAAAACATGTTTTATCACCTTCTGATCACATGAGACCACATGAGAAAATGAATTTTTTTTAGTAGTATCGTATGTACTATAACATACTGTACGTAAAATTTTAATACATTCTGGACACCATTAATTCAGTCAAAGGGAGATCATTTGCGAGATCCTAAATATCTACGGCATGTAATCGTAATCTACTACAATACAAATTCTTCGAGAGTGAGAATTCAAACAATCGGAATGGCTGCGCGCCGATTGGACTTTAATACATTAGGAGCAAGAGCGACGGACTGATGTTTCGCCTTCTCTTTCTACTGAGCCGAAGTTAAGCCGAGCTCGGAACACACGGATACGGTGCGATAGTATGCGTAAGTGGAGGGGTTGATTCTCGGTGGCTCCCGTCCTCAATCTGGCATCTTTGACGTGGAGTAATCGTAAGGGCGGTGATAAGGGCCAGCTCGTGAATAGACAATAGCGAGAAAGGGGCAATCTTAAAACAAAATTCTTACCAGGCATCGGTTGGCACAGGCTACACCGTGGATGCTTACCGTCGGTTTACGGCTGTTTTAACGAGCGCCGTTGCACGCGACTCGACACTAAACCAGCCTTACAAAACGCAGCCACACTAGTTTAACGTTTTACGGTCGAATTTATTATCTGTTACCTCCTTATATGACGGCACAATAACAATAATTGTCAGTTTTAATTCGATCGTAAATCAACGGCAAAAGAATTTCCCCACTGTTTCGCGGGCGGCTAGGAATGAACGTTGGAGGCCACCTCTCGTCACTTCGGTGAAATGCTTCTTCCCATTGGGACTAGTCTCCTTTCTGTTCGACCATTTTGGGTCATCGACCTATGCTTCTAATTCTGATCAGGATCTTTGCAAGAATAAAAAATCATTTTCAGGGCAGGAAATGAAGTCGATCTCTTTCGCCTGCGTTTTATTGCACTTCGTTCATGTTTAATTATGTCGGAAAGTAACAGGCGGAGGATATATCATATACAGTTTCAAAGTGTTAGTAGCAAATGATCATAAGATGGCGTTAACGGCACGGCGTTCGAAATTCGAATACCTTTTACGGGTATTTCCCGCGTTTCATGATTACATTTATACCACTGCTACTAATTTTATCCCACCGTTTGGTGCTACCCGTTCGGCCTATATAATCGAGGATAATTGTATTTAATTAGGAGCTACAAAAACTTTACGTTCGTTCATGAACGAATAGTTTCCTACTGTACTTATTGTTAACAACGATCAACTTCTTCGTGGCATCGGTTCGCTTGCGATTTCGTTTGTGAGGTGGCGCCAGGGAATGCTGCGGTACATATAGCGATTTTTAATTTACCGTGCTTAAAATTCTATATAGAAGCACTATGTTCTAACAATAGTAGCTGATAGAATGATGCGTACTTTTGCTTTATTGTGCTACAAGTTTACATTGATTTCATAATTTTATAGATTTCATCGAGTGTAGGGAATAGGCAACTCATAAGCTTATTTAGATTCATCTAAAATTACCAAAATGACTAAAAAGAAAACTTGACGATTTATATTGATTTCATCACTTTTCCGAACTGGCTTTCACAGGAATGGATATTATTTTATAGGATAAAATTATTTTAATGATATATTCAAACTTGCCCAGTTTTTTACCTTTTCATGTCAGTTTTTATTCGAAATTTATGTTACAATCAATTTCCGAATTTCAATTCACTCTAATGGCTCCCTGTTGCAGTATTAAAAAATCAATTTTTGTAATGACCTCTTGCATGCACCGCTTTTCTCTGAACGCGCCTCGAGCAAATATCGCCGGATTTTTTAACTGATATCGCCGATGAAAATTTAATCGTCGAACCGATAACAATGAAAAGTAGTTGCCAGTAAAAACCGGAAGTATGACGGATGCGGAGAGGCGTGAAAAGTTAACCCGATTTAATGGGTTCTTTGATTTTTACGAGCGGTAACGCGGTAAGTGGGGTCTCGTGCCGTTTTCATCAACACAAAATCCAGTGATGTTTTCTATGGGGCGGGCGTCAGGACGGAGAAGGCACGCCGAGAGAGACGAGAGTCAAACGTATCTGGCAATGTCATCAGTTACATTTATGAGGCCGTCAAGGATAAAGTGAGCACCTTGAGGTTGCATCATCGTCACTTTAAATCCCGTTTACCCGCTCGTAAAAGTCTTTGACGACTTTGCTGCCGGAGAGCTGCCGGTACACCACGGCCAACTTGCCTGCCTGCCATAAACTCAGGAAAGGAACTTCCCTGTGTCTCGCCCCTTCCTTTCGTTTGATACCTAGACTAGGAAAAGGGATTCACGTTTACTCGTCCGCTTACCGATAATAGCCGCTCATTATTCCGAATGAAGTCACAATAACTGCAATAAAAGCGACTGATCGCCATTTTATGACCTTTTAAGTTCCTCTCACTGTAACACCGTTTGCTTCGACTGGTTCACTAGCTAATTGAATACTAATAGCAGCGGTTTTTATTTTCTTATAACAGGCAGGGATGATCTAATAATTTTTATTAAATATATCTTAACAATCAGCACATATATACATATTGGTAGTTCCGGTTTAACATTTCCTTAGCAATAGGCAGTCGCAGTAGCGTTCATTACGTGTTCGACGAGCTCGTTCATGAATTGGAAATGCTGTAGAGTCTCGGCGAAAGGAGTCATAAAACGAATAAAAACCGTGGTGTGTATCGGAATATCATCATAGCGACACGTATTCTACCCGGTAACACTGTATAACTCAACGAAAACGTTTTCTGTGTTCGAACATTCGCGTTAACTCCTGGTTGCATTTTCTCAAAAATCTTACTCCTATGGTTTCTATAAAAAAATTCTCCCGACACGTTTTACTATTCGTCTCGAAATCCAATTTAAGAGTAGTTCAATTTACGATACGTTTCCCAACCTGCGATATGCAATTTCTTTTTACGACCTCTTAAACGAACAAAAGGAGCTCTTCTACTTTCAAAATACATTGTGCACGCACAATAAAATAATGTCCCAGGTTCTAGGAGCATTTCATTCAGCTTCTAACGGCGTTTACATTAGCCACAATACGAGCTGTTTATTAGACACGGTGAGGAGAGAAAAATTTGATTGTTCGAACTTTCTCATAGGAAAGTTCTGACCTGGCGTCCCTTCGGCCGGCACGCAGCCTTTCTCCGCGTGTATATAATTCCGTGTCGCCATTGTAAATCTTGGATCCGATGTCTCGTAGACGCCGCGACGTCCCTTTTTCCGAGGGGTGGTGAGAGCTCCGTGAAACGTTGCGTAGCGCGTTATTAAGGTCAGCCACCTGCCGCTCGATGGAGCTCACTTCAGGGATGAACACTATTATACCCCTCTGCGCTATGACTATACGTAACGGGCAAGCTAAAAAAAGGAAGAAAAGAAAACGAAAAAAGAATGTAAGAAAGGAGGCAGGGAAGGAGCCGAAGGCGGAGGGTCTGGCGGAACAGAGAAAATAAGAGATGCGAAACGGCCGGAGATGATACCGCGGGAAGAAAAGAACAAGACGGAGAAAAGGAAGAGAGAAGGCGGCGGCGGCCGGTAGCGGGATGAAGAGAGACGCCAGGAGTCCCGGGACTCCCGGAGCCAGGGAAGAGAATAAAGGAAAAGCGAGAAAAATGTGTCTAACGTGGCAGAGGCAATTCTTCAGCCGAAGTTGCCGCCTTAATGCTCGTAGGAGAAAGGCGATTGGTTCTCGAGAAGAGCCCGTGGGAAAGATGGCCGCCATTTCCCTCCAACCACCCGTGGAAGTGTCCCCTCATCCTCCTCCGCCACCTACACGTCTTCCGTCCCTGTCCCTCTTCCACGGTTACCCCCGAGCGACCTGCGAAAGAAACCCCGTTCGTGGAATAAAGGGGGAGAGGAAACACGCTCGGAGACTCTTATTCTTATTAACTGTTTAATCTTTCCCCGTGACGTACGGCGGGCATTAAAGCCGCGCCGCCGGATCTTGTTTATATTTCGTCCGGAGCGCCACGAGGATACCGCGTCTTCGTTGAATTCAAGGGGGCCGAGCCACCCTCTCGCCCCTTTTACGCGAGCCGGATAGTTACGGTATCTCGTGAAACTCTCTCAAAAATTCTAAGAACGGGTTCAAGAAAAGAGATAGAACAGAATTCACGTAAATTAATTTAAATTTTTAATTGTCTCCTTATATGTTTGACTTATAAAATCAAGCGAAGTTCTCGAAGATAGCCAGTTATCGTGGTCAGCGGTTATAGTCTGGCTTCGCGTTGGTGGAAAAGAGTGACAAGAATGGGGTGGGCGGTTGGAGCAGGCGAGGGTGCAGGGTAGCAGATAGCGCTGAGTTACATCTCTCAATTATTTGATAATGCCGGCGACACCGAGCCGAGGGGGGAGCTCGTTAGAACTTAAAATGAGCTCTGCCCCGTAATCTTCTCAATGTTTATACTCGCTCCGTAAATCTACGCGAATCTCGGAGCCTGGGCATCGTCGTAGCAACGTTGGGAACAATAGATGGTACCAACTTCCCGAAGAGCTTTCCTGGACCTCGTTTCAAATTTTTATATTTTCTCTCCTCTTACACCCTTGTCGCGCTTAACCCATTTGCATCGCGCACTACCTTCGTACAATATTCGATGCGATAATTGATACGATGCTTCGCATGAAAGCTATTTTGAAACGTTGTGACGAACAGGAAAATGTTGTTGAAACTGCATGTTAATTATGCGCGCTGCTCGCAGATAAACGGAAACCGGGAACGCGAATAATATACAACCGCCATTAGCGGTCGAGAGAGAATTCGTGTTTATCGCTCTATTAGAGGCCGGAGAGGTTCGCTTCGCGATAAATCCAGTTTGACGCCTCGTTACGAGCCACTACGTATACTTTCCGCGTGTCCTCGCTATATCGGCTCGTAAAATCGAAGCAAATCCGGCGGAATTTCCGCGGGAAGATTCTCGGCCGTAAAAGCACGCGTAAATTCCATATAGGAAAGCAACGAGTCTACCGTGCGCGCCACTCGAATCGGTTTTAGGTAGGTAGGGGTGCTAGAGTCGAATAAACGAGTCTATTAACGATAGCCGTGGAGATTGGCCGCAGCATTCTCAACGATCTACGCTCATCCGGTGGTCGTAAAATAGAGCGATGACTCTCTGTTCGAGAGAGGGAGAAAAGAATTCGACTGCAAACGGCGAAACAACGAGCGAGTCGTACAAACCTGTCGACCCTGCCGAGGGAAGCTGAGGGGCGGAAAGGGGGAAGAGGTGTCAGGCGGTACGAAGGTTTTCGGGTGAGAGATAGGATTAGTCGTCGGGCCGAGAGGAAGACCTGAGAGAGGTCACGGGGCCGGGTATATCTAGATTAAGATGCGTCCGAGGAAGAGGAAGGTAGACAAAGGGGAGAGAAGGTGGACAAAGGGGAATGGAGTAAGGGAGAGCAGCGGGTCCCCTTCACGAGGCGAAGTGACGGACGACATCGCGGGACCTCGAATGTCTTTTGGTTGTCCATGGGTCTCGATGATCTCTTGCTGGTCGTTGGGGAGAAGAGTGCACGGAGAAAAAGAGAGAGACGGATAAAAGTAAAAGGGAGAGCGGTAGGATCGTGTCGAGTGACGTACGAGCGCAGAGACCACCCCTAGTGATCAAATCCCGCATCTTCCAGACGGTTTCACACAAAAATCATATTTATCGCGTTGCCTACCTGCGGCCCAACGGCGTGTCACGCCGGTCCCACCTTTTTCCAAGGGGAGGTTCTCTTTTAATCTTAGACTATCGGCCGTTACGGCCGGCCAGAGTAATTGCCTCGCGAGCACGAATTTATTGCAAACCGAGAACTCGCTCTCGGGCTTAAGGCCTACAGCTTGTATGAATGTATAATGATCTCGAACTGATACGAATTGCCGGGAGCGGCCGTGTAACGTGGGAATCCATTCTGCGATCTTCTTTGTCGCGTTTAACAATCTTCCTCCGCGATTTTATCGTCCGCCTCTTCTCTTATCTTTATGCGTTATTCGAGAGACCTCGGATCGCCGTTTATGGCTGCCCTCGATAATTAAGAAATTGAAAAGGATAGTAATAGATATTTCATTTAAAACGACGTCGATTCGATCTCGATACTTCTCGAGGAGCTCTTATTTCCATGGCGCGATGTACGAAGGAAATTCTAGGGGGTAGTTTATTGCACGGAACGAGGAAAATAAAGACATCGAGCCTATTACGAGCAAGTCCTGAAACAATAATCGATTGTTATTGACGCCCCATCAGGGGTGGAGATCGATAGAAAGGCGGCTGGTACCCCGGCAACCGCGAAATGCCGGTTACGTCGTCGTTATTCCTTTTTATTTACAAGTTTTCCCTACCCGCCCCCGGGACGGCTAATGGCGATAGATGCGTTGCTCGCGCGAAGGAGGGTCGGAATAGACACGGGGGTTCCAGCTAGTAGACCGATTCCTGGGCGAGGGACGAACGCCCATACCCATAACTCAAATCCGACTCAATTTCCCGAAGCAAGAAACTTCTAGCCGGAACTTCCGATGGTCGCCGCCACCAGTCCTCGATCGGTTTATTAATCCACATCTTTATGACCAATTATTGCGATACGCTCCACATAAATGCAGTTCCGCGACTGTCTTGCGAAACTTGATTTTCCAATATATCATCGTGTTTAAATCGCGTTCACTGCGAATACAATTAGTAGAATCTTTTCGATGATGAAAGAGTTCATTTTCCTTTCTGTATCTCTTCGAGGATTTCAAATTAACAGATCCCAATCGGAAAAGTAATTTCGGTGAAATTAATAAAACCGAGAGCCGTACCTCCGTTTCTTTCGGGAACGAGATTATTCGAGGGCGGTTCGAAATTGAATCTACACCCTCGCGTCGTTGAAAAATCAAATCCGAAGGCATTCGACATCGAAGACGAAGCCGTTAGCGGCCGAGGGGAAATGAGAAATGCCAGCAATGCCCGTGGGCGCATTAAAGAGGGCTACACGGAATGGCGTCGTAATGAATTAAGGGAAATCAGAAATTGCTTTAAATAGCGCCGTAAAAATGAAGTTTATTTAAAGAAGGGTGGAGAAGGAATAGGTAGGGGTGCTAAGTCGACGGCGGTACGTGTAGCACGGAAATTGCCGAGGAACGCGTATTAAAATTGCTGGATTTAGTGGCGAGATAAGCCCGCGGCGAGGGCTGCGAGCCAAAGGAAAAGAAAAACTCTCCTTTTACTCGCTCGCCGTACCATTTACCGTCGCTTCTCCGTCGTCGTTACCCCAAAGCTTAGACTCTGGATCCTCCGTTTGCTCTCGCAATCACTGCTTCTGCATTTTGACAGTCGCTTGATATTCTGTACCTATTCTTCGTTTTCGTTGAACCATATTCTTGGCTTTGCTGATAACAGAAAATAGCTTCTTGCTCCGGTCTGAGTCATATTTGATGGATGCTAAAACATAAAATAATGCATTCAAGACATAATTACATATGATAGAGTATAATTACATAAAATTGATAATTGTGGGGACGCGTTACGAACGATTGGGACAATCGAGTCGAGAACGGCAGTAAAAATTAAAAATGAAATCGCTGTATTTCCTCGCGAGGTCTCTGATTACATTTTTCAATTAGATTCGCGTGCAAACAATTATCATATGGTTCTCATGGATAAATGCGATGAACGAAGCCCATGGGATGATTAATTCAAGGTTTCACATACATACATTAGCTTTGCGTGAACCTCTGATCAAAATAGCCAGTTTAATTAGTTTGCGGACAGTGCTTAATCGATAGTTCGGTACTGATGTTGTGTAAAATTATTCTCCAGCGCCTGGCGCATATGTAGCACTACGTGTCGTCGTGCCAACGAGATGAAGGCTTAGCTTTTGAACCCTTTTACTTCGGTGTTCGTCAAACAGAAATTATAGTCAAGCCAACATTCTTAATTTCTTTTAAAAAATTCACGGAATTTGTCCTGATGACTAGATTTTTGTATTTTATTCAAAAATATCAAAGCACTTAAGAAATTATCGAACATTAATTGTTCATTAATCTGTAAAGCGTGTCAGAAATCTTGAGGTTTCTTTCTCTTGTTCTGCGATGTGAATAGAATTTCTCACGAAGTATTACAACAGATAAGACAGGCGAGAACATCTTAAAAGTCGATCAGTTTCGACTTGATCTGAAAATCAAGATCGACGACAATCTCATCGAGTCAATTATCTTAAGGGTACAAGCCGCCGTCTCGTAGATCAGCGGTTGTGGTTGTACAAGCGTCATTTTCGACGATTATATCGCTTCCTCGTGCGATCAACACAAGGAGCATAGTCGGGGACTGTACGTACGTCGTACAGTCTCGTCGGAGGCAATAATCCGACGGGGGAATCCCCCTCGGAGCGTCGTGCCCACTCAAACGGTCGTAGAACCGAGCTTTTATGCCGTCGTAAAAGCGTAGTAACAATTAATAAGTATCTCGTAAAGGCGATTGTCGTTGACACCTTTTTGAATGACAGGGACGGGAAAAGGAGGTGAGTGGAGCGAACGGAGATAAAACCAAGGGTCTACCAAAGAGTCTGGGAGAGAGAGAGAGAAAGAGGAAGACTTCTTGCGTCTACCGGTCGGCGACGTAAAGTAGGTGGGCACCGTGATTGGCCGTAAATTTCGTTTACGTTTAAGTCGTTGCTTTTAATCAGGCAGTTATGCGCGCCGCTGTACCGGCGGCTACCTATCAGACCTTCCTGACGTTTTAATGCCACTCGCTGACTCGTAGCGAAACCGAGCAGACAAATAAATGTGTTTTACGGTTCCGTCTGTCGCCTCCACTGTCTCTTTTTCTACGTTTCCGTCATGATTTTAGCTAACGATAACCTCGTTTATGGTATACGACTCGTGTGGGCCGAATGCTGAATTTTTAGCGAAATCCCGGCTGGAATCGGATGGGTCGTGTCGGCGCGGTTTAATCAGCATTTCGATTTCTCTTGTATAATTGACTTCTCTCATAAAACATCGAGACACTAGGATTTTTTCTAGATTACCCGGACGCGTTGTTATATTAAAATAACGAAGGTGGAGAGTAAATAATCGGTTGACTCGGTTTAATTACCTGGAAATGAAACATTCAGGAAAGTTAATTGCCCGCGGTTAAACCCGAACGATGTCTACGAATATATTCAGGCATTTTCTCGGTGGAAATCGGATTTAACGGAAGACGGAGCGCAGTTAAACGCCACGCGCAACGCGCAACAAATACAATTCTCGGCGTGATGCGGGTTTGCCAAAGGGCGGCACGGCAGGGGCGGCTAGATAATAATGCGCGAACCGGATATAGGGAAACGGTAGCCGCAAAGCCACGGTCAGGTCCGCGTCGTTGCCTTAATTAAGTTACACGCCGCTCGCATTGTTCCGAGCGTATAAATGTCGCTGCAAAAGAGGGGAGAATAATATTAATTAGTTTCAATACAGCTTCTACTCGCCGCTAACCAACAGCCACGAAACTCTCTCATATTTTTCGCAAGAAATACGCTGCCACTTACTCTTGCTTCCATTCATGCCGAAAACTGCCATTGGACGGATGGTTTTACCTGTGGTCAGATCGCCCATCGATTCTTTGAATATTTTCAAACGAGTTTAATCGTGAAAATGGTTGTCAATCGCGTTAAATATTGGGATACGGAATTTTCGAAGATGAGAACGGTGTGAACTTATGGTTTGGCGATTAACAATACATTCGGCGAACGGAAATGATTTCCGCTAATTTTCGTTTTTATGTGCTTGCCGTATCATTACGCTTTATCGGTTTCATTCCTGCGATTTCGTTGACTGCAGTCGTACATTTTGTCAACTGTGGCTTTTATTCACTTTCGTAATACCGTGGAACGTAAAACCCTTTAGAGAGAATAAACATGTATTAAAGCATCGCAAAGAGATTTTCCCAAGTCAGCTCGTTGGAAATCGTTTAAGGAGGAATTCGCAAGTTCTCGCAATCGGGGACCGTTAGACCGATTCTAGGCAATTAATTGGTCGGGTACGACACCCGATCGACTTAGGAGGCGTTCAACGTCGGCATTTGTCGGGTATAAATGAGGTGCGTATAGAGAGGCAGGAGGAACAAAGAGGAGGACGTGGCGGGTGGCGCTAAGCCAGCTTTCTCCTCTAGTCGAAGGACCTCGGATCGGCGGGGTTGAAAAGACTCAGGGGCCGAGGGGGAGGGGGAACGGAGGACAGAGCAATAGCCTTTACGACTCACCCATAGTATCAAACGATCTATCCAGCCATTAAGATAGTCTCGAAACGATTCGGTAACCTTTGGGTCCGTGGAAAGCGATACGCTATCGAGTCGGTAGCCCGGCTCGCGGCATTTGGTGACCGTAGACGAAAAGCCGCCCTTTTGCCTCGTCCTTTCACCCACCGCCATTTTGTCTTCTCTCTTGCATGCCGTCACGCCGATAGGATTACTTATAGCCAGCTTTCACGATAGACTCGACCCCCTATCTCGCTCACCTTTCGATATCATCTCCACCCCTGCACGGACTCCTTCCAATTCGTCAACGCCATTCAGAAATAGTTATCATCACTCTTTCGTTCCCATAATAATTGAATCAATATTATACGAAACGTATGTTCTAATTAAACTCCTTCGTTGCCATTGTATCCCATTCGCGGTGATCTTATTTCCACGACAAACGTTGATCGAGCCCATCAATGTGGCCGCTATCAGATTGAGACTAGTGGATAACGGTGTTATACCTAACCGCTGTCTTTCTCCCATTACAACCCTTTAACCGAGAAAGTAATCACGATGATAACGCCTTCACTACAAATTTCCTTAAAACACGGCGTCGCTGGATTTGTATTAAAAAATTCCCAGTTATAAAACAGTCGAATTCTAAAGAGGGGATGGTTACAAGAAACGAGACCGGCTCTCGGGGGAGGCTTGATCAAGAGCATTTAAGAGAACACAGAAAAACCGTGCAATTCGAAACTAGAAACGGTCGGTTAAAATATAAAACGCAATAAGGGTGTTCGAAGCCGAGGGGGGTGGCGGCGAGAGGAACAGAGAGGCAGCGGTAAAAAGACGTTGGTTCAAGGGTGTGGGCGTCATGCATATACATCGAAGGGAATAGAGTGAGAGAGAGAGAGAGAGAAAGAGAGCGCTAGCGTCATGCGGCAAGGGGATGAAAGTGGGGACTGGGCCTGCGCGTCGGTTTCCGGCCCCGTGTTTGACGCGGGGGGTTGGTTCTCCCCTGGACGACGGTTCGGTGAGTTTCTAGGATGGTTTCAGAGAGCGGAGAAGGGGGTGCGGAATGGAATGGAATGGAGTCTACGGCAGTGTGGCCAGAGGGGGTTGCCGAGGGGCCGAGGGGTCCGGAGATTGATAACGCAATTCCAAGACTGCCATTACCCCCGTCCACCGAACTCGCTCCGCCGCTTCTATCTTTTTTGCTTCCCCATCTTCCTCTCTCTGCCCTCTTTCCGCCGACGGAGCCGGGGAACCGGCGAGTTTTAGAAATGTTAACTCCATAAATGCCACGCCGTTCCTTTTTTCTTTTCGGAAAAGAAAGCGGCTAGGGAGTAAAGGTGAAGGAAGCTCGGGACCGAGCCACGCAACGCCCTCGCTTATGGCAAATAAAAGAGATTAGGGGGAATCGCGACTGGCCGCGGGCTAACGCGAAACTACCCTCCGAGATCCAAAAATTTTAGCATAATACACTCTTTTCATATGTATGATACAGTCCTCGACTCATAGCCTTGGTAACTTACCGTCGAACTTCCGGTATGTTTACTCCGCGTCAAGACTTATCTCTTCGGGACGGTTCTATTACGCCCACCGTGACTAATGATTTCGTTTTATCGTTAAGTTGGAAAGGGGGGTGTTTGTTTCTAGCTTCCTAGAATTCAGTACGGAAGTTGGAAGCGTCCGGGTGCAGGGGAGGGAAAAAGCCGGGTTGATCTTAATTCTAAAGACGAAAGGGGAATACCTGCGCGAGAGGTCGAGGAGCCGCGAGGAGATTGATAATCCAATTTCAAGACTCCCATTATCTCCGCCCACTAGCTCGCTCGCAGACCTACCAGATCCTTCCTTCCCTTTCAGGATTCTCCTCGCCTTTCGACTTTTTCCCTTCTATAAAGAGTTGATGAATTTTATGAATAGTTTCCACCATTATCCGGTCCCGTAGATGGGCCAAGAAATCGGGCGTTTCGATCAAAGATTCCTGGCGCGAAATTTTCACCGAAACCGTACGACGTTTCATCAAACGCGACATTAGATAACAGTTAAGATAATTCATCGATATTTAAAAAAATGAAACGCGGACGCAAAAATAGAAGTTGCAGACAATCCTCTGACTGGATATTTCTCCCATAGAACGCTATTTTCTTTGTAGCTGAGAAGACCCCCCCTAGACCAGTATTTCCTCAGAAAAAGCTCGCGTTTTCGTGGAAATCCCTGCAGAAAACTTTTCGCAGACGGTGTGCGATCTGCGCGACGAGAGGCCAAACAAACTAACACAGCCATTTAAAAAGAAAATAGTAATAATTATACGTGGATGCGTAGATCTTGTTTATTCGTTCCGTGTAAGCGGCCTCCGATGTGTTTGTGTTTGAACAAAGAACGCTCGAAACGCGTCGTCCGGAATGTATCGCGCGGGGGTGGCGCAGTTTCCGGAACTTTATGCAGTCGCGAGGAAGGGTTGGTAACGCATAAAGGGGCTGAAAGCTAGCGACCGACGATGAGAATTTTTTCGCAAACGGCCTCCGTTTGTTTTCCAGTAATATCGTCGAAGGAATTTTTTGCGGAATTTGAAAAATATCGTGAACGCGGAAACATTCTCATTTAACTACCTCGCCGTTTAAATCATAATGATTAGTTTCTCAAATGAGCACGACGTCGACTTGGTACAAGAAATTGGGAACGAATCGGCGGAAATGAATGAGAAAGAGAGACCGGGGAAGAAGTTTAGACCCAGGAAAATGGCCGAGCATTGAGCAGGAGATAGGAAAGTGTTAATCCCGGCGTGGCAACTTTGCCCCCTGTAAAGTAACTTGCACGCTTATGCCGAGAGGATTTCCATCCAATAAATTTGGAGCTTTGTATAAGCTTTCCACGCTTGAGTTTAAATCCCGGCGTCGGTGCCGGCTTACGGACGCCGGTGTGTAGAGATACCTATATATCTGTAAAGAGGGAAAACCCTCTTTCGCCCTCTGCTCGCCGCCAGAACGATTTCAAAAAGGCGTGCGAAAATTATTGAATACTTCCCCGAAAGCTCGCCACGGTTACACCGCCGCGGCCCGTTAGTTTCCGGTAAAGCCGCGAAAAATATTAAACCGATACGCCCGCGAGCTTCCCGCGACTCTTGCCCCCACGATTTTTCTATTAAACGATTATCGATACGACTCGAATTACTTTCCTATCCCCGTTACACTTCTATTTCTATAAAAAACCTTTTTATTACAATTTTTCTAATATCGCGAGGAAAGGTGGAATGTTTTGACGAAGCGAGAGAATTCGGTTGGATCATCGCAATGAAATCAAGGAGAAACGACACGGAAAACAGAGATTTCGGCGCTGTTCGAAGGGTCGTTTACATATTCTCGAAACGGCGTCCTCGGCTTGGCAAGGGCGCAATAAGGGTTAATATGTATCCAAGGGGACGTTACGAGAGTTCGCTTCATCGTGTTCCTTTCTTGTCATTCCCCCGAACACCAGAAACTCTCGCCCCGCAGACTCGAGATTAGAAACTTTTTATATGAACTCACGCGCCTTCCCTCTTAGCATCGGTCACCTTCGACCCTTAACCAAACTGCCCCTACGCGACGTACGTTAAATGTTTTATCGCGCCCTCTTCTTAATTCACTCTTTCCCTTTCGCATATGAAATTAAACTACCGTCGCATAACGTACTTCAAAAATTTATTTTACGATTGTAAGAAATTCCTCTCGCATACCTACATGGAAATTGACCGGACGTAAAGACTATTGAAAGTCGATAGACGGGATCCGCGTTGGGCCTACGCAAATACAGTCTTTCACGGTATCAGACGTTCTCCGATCGAGAAAGGGAGGAGAACGTATGTAAACAAGAGATCGAATATACATAGATGGGAAAACAGTGCGAGCAGCGGCGAAATTCCCATGCGGGAGTAAGATATTGGTTTTCATCCGGCTCGTTTCGGTGCTCGTAACGTTTGATAAAAATGCGTGTTACGCGTTCCGAAGCCAGACCGGGCTCGGACCGGGAGGCCGGAAAGGCCGCCCAGGGAATCGTACGCGAACAGATCACGAGAATTCGCCCCCCTCTGACTCTCCCTTCAGGTATATTCGCGCATAACAGGGTGACAGCCCGCAGCTCCCTATAAATACCTACACGACGATCATATCGCTTTCACCGCTTTTTCGATAAACAGCTATTAGAAAACTAATGTAGCGTGAAATTAATAATTCACACGAGGGGAACTATGGAAACTACGATACGAATCCTACGATACTAAAGACAAAAGGTAGTTCTGGCTGTTTCGGAGAACTGGTTGACACGTAAGAAGCAAGGAATCTCTCACTTTCGCTTTCAGCCATCCGAAGCTTGTCTCTCAGATGCAAATCGCGTCGTTTACAATTTTCTTTGCAAATAAATCGCTTCCGTATCGCGAGATTCAGGCTGTAATAATCTAGACGGCAGACGGAAGCCATTTTGGTGCGCATACTGATGCGGACGGCGATCGTTAGCCTGTTCCTTATTGTTAAGAGTTTCATCTCGCGCATCCTCATCCTCTTACGCTACGGCACTTGATTTTTATGCACAATGCATCAAGAGTTATGTCTCATTTATCTGAAACGTTGGCACGCTCCCGTCTTAAACTGGCAACGGGCACGTTAACTCTTCTGTGGAACTGAATTATACGCATACATTTTAATAAATAATGTATTAATAAATGTGCCCGGTCACGTATTTTGAAAAAGAACGGTTCTTTTTCTCACAGAGTAAAGGAAAACGAATCGTGGAAGTTTTTGCGCCTGAAAGTGTATTAATCCGATCGATCGGATGAAATAAACGGTCGTTTTATTAAATTAAGTTTAACGCGGGCCGAAGTAGCCGCGTTCCATGTAGAAGTTCCAGAAGACGGGGGATTTTAACGAGCGCCGCTCGATCGGAACTCGAGGCGCGTTCCCTAATGAGTCGATTTTATAGTCACCGTTTCTAGCCGGGGAAAAAAAAGATTCGAGCGCAATTAATTGTTTAAGCCGCGCGCGATTCGCGGCGTCTTTTATCCGGATTTATTAAGATCCTCCTTCACGAGGCCGCAGAAACTCTATTGGCATTATCGGTGGTCGAATGAAATTTACCGGCGAATCGCCGATTCATCGCGGAGAAACGAGCGTCCGTGTACCTTTATCGACTCTCTGCTAATCGGTGCCAATTAAGAAACACTTGATTGCTATGCAATTCGATACAGTAAATTGTCTCTGTTCGCCAACTCCAACATTTTTTTTTATTCATTTGATGAAATTTATTTTGTCCAAAATAGAATTTCGCCTGCATTGATCAACAGATTTCACGTTTGTTAGAGGAGATAAATCATTTTATTTAATCGCATTTTGAGTTTGGTGGCCTGTAACAAACGGCAATGATACTTAACGCAGGATCTTCGAAGCGAGTCGAGTGGATAGGGGATACGGGCCGATAAACACCGCATTACTCCACTGCAAGAGCATTTCTCGCGCCAACATACGGCCTACGAACCGTAAGCTCCGGTCACCTATCGCGCGGTTCCATCTAGATTAGGACAGTTTGCCCGTAACAAATTTGAATCTGATTACTTGAAACGAGATTGGCTCCGTCGCATCGCACTCCGCCGTTCGCTCTTAACGTTTTTAATCCTTCATACGTGATCATCGATACGATAATGAAACAACGTGTAACTAAACGAGAGGACATTGTTCAAAGGGAAGATAATCTTTGACTTAAAACGTAATTCATATAATTTTACTATTTCGATTCTTTATATATAAAATACATCGCCTCTATTACAAAATGAGTTTTGTTATCGGTTCTGCTTATCGTTAATTGTAACGATAATTGCAGAACGGATATTAGAGACAGAATTATCAAAATGTCCGGGAGCGGGACGATGAATCGGTCGAACGGATCGAAGTGATCGGATGTTACAAATCCACGGTACGCGAGAGCCAAGCCATATGCATATTTTCACAATATCGCACGGCGCCGTGTTGCCTCAGGATGGGTACACGTAGATCCCTCATAAGGGAGATATCGTTTCCGAATCAAATGACCCATTCGGTTTTAGTGGCCCCATTTAAACCGACATCTATGCGCCTCTGGCCATCCGACACCACCGTCGCTAACCGTTACACGGCAAACATAGAAAGTCTCGCCATCGGGCTTTCGGCCATCCCTCGATAATACCGTTCGCGAACATTGTCCACCCTCCGCCAATTAACAGTCCTCTCGTCGATCATTTCGTTCCACGTTCCTCTCCAATTCATTCGTTTGCCATTCTTTTCCGTTTTATCGGCTACAAAATTATCGCTTTTTATAAAAATATGAAAATAATTGTTCATAGTTCTAAGGAAAAGTTTCAAATAACTCGCTAGACCGTTGTTATTAGCAAGACAATTTCCTAGAGCTTCTCAACGCCCTTCGCACGTAAGTTAGCGTCTCCCCGATTAGAAAATAGGAGGTCGACCGACGGCTGGGTAACAGCATCTGGGACCACATCCGGATGATACGGTTAGGGGATGAGATCGGCGGGGGTGAAACACGTGTTCGATGCTGCGGGTGGATTTGGGTGGGTGGTAGAAAAATAACGAGATGGAAGGAGTAGGTAAGACGTCGTTACGCGCATCCGGCGTCCTACGGAATTCGAATCGGAGCTCGCGAAAGATCCTCTCTCTCTCTCTCTCTTTCCCTCTGTTTATACGGATCGGTGTGAGGACACGTTGTAAAAAAGTGTAAATCATTCCCCTCGTCGCGCGATGATATTAATGCGGCCGACGCTCGTGGATTTTCATTTATTTCCCGGCGCGCCTTTCCAATCTGGCGAACTACCAAATTGGAAAGCGGGCGCAGTTGCGAAGTTTTAGCTACCCCGGCGATGCGCGGTTCCGGACTTGGCCCGAGAATTCGAAGAGGAAGGAATATGTATTACACGGCGAAGTAATCCAATCCACGGGTTTGAATGTTAGAGCCGTGCGGCTCCCATTGATTCATCGAACAATCTGCGAGAAAGCGCTTACGGTGCCCCCCTTCGCGAAGTACAAACGGAGAAATTAGATGATTTTCGGTTATCCCGATTCACGAGCCAAACTTTCTGTACCGAATACATGGCAACGCTATCGTCTTAATGACACTGCCGCCTGAATCTTACGAAATTTAGAAAAAAGACTGCAGAAATATTAATTCGTGCTAAACGTATCTCTGATATAATTGATTATGTGAACTAGTCCAAACTTTCCGGCAGAGCAGAAAACGCGATGTAGAAAGGGTTTTTCCGATTGGCGGTGATCCAAATTGAAAAATACATTCAGAACGTTTTCTTTGCCCTTCTGGAAGGCGAAGCCGAGGGAATCTCCGAGGGTGGGCGAGGGGAGAAGTGATATAATGGATCGTGGAAAATGCGGGCTGAAAGTTAGAGGTTCGAGGGGTGGCTCTACAGTATAGCTGCGGGTGGTGGTGGTGGTGTTGGATTTATAATGAAAGCCGTAGAGTTAGACTCGGATTTGTGAGGGTACTAGAGCCCTCCCGGCCTAGCCAGTCAGGCAAAGAGGCAGCCACCCATCCGCAAAGTGATCCACGGTGAACCGGAGGGAAAACTGGGCAGGGTTAGGTTCGCGCCCGACAAGGAATCCAATCGCCACGTGATCTGTATAATAGCCGTGCTAAACCTCCTCCTCGAGCTTCCATCTACCCCCGTCCCACGGGTAGAATTGCAAATAACAAACGTCGGCCTATCACGGTTACCTCTTTCCGGCTCGATGCTCGTGTTTGCCGAACGCGATGCGTGTGCACGCCGGCCAATGAGAGAAGATCGTGGAACGAACCCATAAATCCGTATAAGTTGGCCGGTTGCAGCTGTAACCGCGATATGGCTACGGCTTAATTAACCTACGATAGGCCGGAGCACCAGACCGGAAGGGGCTTAATGAGGTTTCACGGGATCGCGTCGCTCGTCACGCACGTGATACACTTAAAATGGGAAATTAGCTGAGAAACTGTTTCGCGCGTCCATGACTGATGTTTCATTGGTCTTATGCTTTGCATTAATTATACAGCGAGACGTGCCCATCGTACGAAGTGTATCATAATGTATACGAAGAGGCCAATATTCTCATGAACATGTATTATTTATAAACGAATTGCTTGTGAAACGTTCGCTGAATTTTCCACCATGCTCCTATGATTTGAGTGTTGCGTGCACCGAATTCTTCTCTTTGTGACATTTCAATCAAATCGTTGATAAAATGAAAATTGTGGATTAGTTGCTCGCTGCGTAACGCGAGCGTTGATGAGCGGAAGGTACATTCGTGACGGAGGCTAGGATGTACTCCAGCAGTCCCTCAGTGGCTCGTTAAGGCATTTGCATTTCATTTCGTCCCTCTCGTACCCTCATCCCCCTTCGAGCCTCCACCGGCAGCCCCTCTTTTCCCGTATAAATATTAATGCAACATCCTCCTCTCTCGGGGGGGTTTTTGTTCCTCTTCCGCGCCCCGAAGTGGGCCTCCCTCCTTCTATCTCGAGTACTTTGAATGCTGATGCGCTACTGGGCCGCCCTTTCTTCGTTCTCCTCTTCTGTACTCTTCGCATATACGAGCCGCGTTTCTTTAATGAAATACGATTTATGAATACTTCCCAAGCATTCGCGACTGTTGCAGAACAGATCTCCAGGCTTTGTTTCATGTAATGGTAAAAAGAGTCGATTCGATGGCTGTGAAACTGATTGTACAATGCTTTGAAGTAGGAGTCAAATTTCTTATAAACGTGATTTAGCATTGACACGAATACATTAGAAGAGATTGCAACGAGCATTTACTGTCAGGGAAATCAGATTAATCTTTCCGTGAAAAAGGCGCAATTAAAATGTAGTATGCGTGGCTCGCGTTAAATCCAAGAAACGTTATTAGAATGCGAGGACAGCTCGAGCTTTCCGTATTTTCGCGTTCGGATTTCCGCATCTCGCGAATTTCTTTGAACTACGTGCCGAGCTGTGGCGAAGGAAAAGAAGAGAAGGAGAACGGAGTTTGTGGAAGTACGGAGACAGTAAATATATACGGAATAGCTGGGGGTAGGTATATGCAGGGCGGTAACGCGGTAAGATGGGCCTTTGCATTGCCAGCATGATTGCCTCTATGGCACATCGAGGCAATCCCCGCGGCTACGTGCCCGACATACATCCGCTCCCATCTTACTTTCTTTTTCTTCCCGTTTTTCCACTAAACCTCTCTCTTTTCCTCTTTCTCTGTCTCTCTGCTCGGCGATCTTAGATATGCAAGCACCCATGCCAATGCCACTTACGGCATACTTAAACGACGATGCAAACTTTCGCTCGAATCCGTTCGTCATGTTTAATTAGACGAGTTGAACGGGTGCCGGATTAATAATAAGCCTTGTTTCAAACATTTTCCACTAGAACGAACAAAAAGTTTCTGTACTAAATAATTTTATTTACTAATTAATTATTGACACTAGCAGAAAAATTTTTATACCGAAGCTGAATTATACAATTTGATTACAATCTGCAGTCTTATATTTTAATAGAACCATCTTAAGTAATTAGAATTATTCACACAGTATCCGTAAAAGGTTTTACATGTAGAATTACTTGTTTAATCAGATGATTGAATCTGTATTAGAGAACCTGTTCACATATTATAATCTTTCGATGTCGTTTAAAAGTTATTACGAAAAGGAGGATTAACAAAATTTACAATGCCGTGGAGAAGTTAGAATCCCGTGAGGAAAGTCGCCGACGATTTTTCCGGTCGAAATTGCTAGACGATTTAAACTCTGATCTAGAGAAGAAGAAGAAAGTAACGTTTACACGGACGTTTCCGAATACATTCGCGAGGGATTCGCCGGTGAAAATAGCAGCTCCCTCGCACGTTTCGCCGTAGTTACCGTTACGGCGGAAGAGCCAAACGGATGGCCATCTTAAATTAGCATTAGGCGACGAATCCGTACTTACGATCGGCCAATTTATCGGCGCTCCTGTCTTGCAAGTTTCCCTCGCGAAAACACAACACGTTTCCCAACTCAACCTCCGCCCTTTTTACCATACCGTCCATAATATAATATAAAATTGCTTTCTCCATTAACGAAATGAATACAAATAATCACATTGCTCTTGTGAAATGAATACGGCCAGCGCAAATCTTGGTAGACGTAGTATAATCAGTGGGAAACGTTTCTCATTAATAGAAGAGCGTTTCGAATCGAATATGATTGAGATTCGGAGGACTGAGGATTAGTAAGTCGCGAGGGGTGAAAGCTATATAGACAGAAGCTGCCGGCACGAGGCGATGGTAGCTCACCAGCGTTTCATTAGCGAAGGATGCTCCCCGCGGGGACGTAGACATAGAGAAATAGAGAGAGAGAGAGCTATAACGAAGAAGAAGGAGGTGGAACGAAGCGGGAGAGCGAGATTAGAATCCCGTGCATGGTTGGAGACGCATATATCGGTCAATAACTCAAGTCCAATGGTGTGTACCTTCCTCCGGATGGCTTTTCCTTACTCGCTCGATCTCGAAAATGTGATAAAGTCGTTATAGGATGATTTAATTCATCTCACTATCTCCCTTAATAGACTTTAGTATACAAGACTTTATTAATTATAAGTCGTTTGATGCTAGGTTCGATATTTATCTGACGTACTCTTAACGATGAGGACCTCGATAATGGGAAGTGGTTTGAGTCATTCGTAAACTTGATTACGATTATCGAACGATACAATGTATACGCGTATCTACAGAGAAATTGCAGAGCAAGGGACATCTACGGAAAGGAAAATGGAAGTTGAAACTCGCTAGGAGTTTCAGTCGATTCCGGTAGGCTCCGTATAGTAAAGCAATTTACTCGGGGGGCGAATGCTCGCCGGGGCGACGCTACGGCGCCAATGACATTTACATCCGCGCGAACCGGCCAGACAAAAGGGAAACGAGACGGTGGAAGATACGTCAGCGAAATCGCCACCGGGAGCGGAGCAGCCCGTTTTTGATGGGGTTCCACCGGGGTCCGGTCGTTTCGCAGTAGCATAAATGAGAGGTGAGATTAAACCGGGGGTGACGTATGGTACGCGTCCCTCCAGAAAACTACCACTGGTAAACATTTTTTTGTTTCCCTCCCGTACCGTTTCTTCGTTTTGCTTTGTTTTCGGTCGCGATTTTTCCCTGTTACGGCTCGCGACCGACCCTCCCCGGTAATGGAAGAAACATGGAGGGATCACGGATCCGAATGAACACGTTAAAACACGTGGAGACAAAAAGCAACGCACGGGGTGGTTGGTCGCGCGAAATGGGGCAGGATAAATAACATGTTGCGGGGACGTGAAAAAATGAACGTCACCGAACAAAAGGAGGCGTAACGTAATCGCGGTTTCTTGCCCGGCGTCATTTCGTATTCCATTTGTAACTGAGGAAAATTTTGCTCGGAACACGTATATAAAGTCGTAACTAAACGGACCTTGAATTATTTATAACTCGCGAGCCAGGATGAATAATTTTCAGATAAAGCACCGCGTGGCAGTGGACAAAATCTATTTAAAAGAAAGTCAATTCTTTTACAATTGTTCAATTAGTTTTTGGAGTACGTTTAACCCGTGGAAGCGGGTATGAAACTTGTGAAATATCTAGCAGCGTCGTGGAAAGGGCGGGGAGAAGGGGACGTCGGACAACGGGAGGGCCATCGTTTGGTCAGGGAGGGTGTTCGTATATATGCCAACACGTGGGATTAACTTGTATCCCGTAAAGCCGCCCGCCGCCAGCATACAAAGGTTGCTCGTAAGTCTCGTCGGATACCTGGCTAACGAGAATTACGATCTTACTAGCATGAGATTCTACTGTACCGGTGCATTAGTTTCCATCGCGTGTCTCTCCTCCCTCTCTATGTTTTCTCTCGCCTACGTCTCTACGCCTACAAGCGGCGAGCCTATCTTTTTCTTCTCCCGTTGTTCCACCGCGATAACTCTACCTGTTCACGTCGATATATCAGTGGAAGCTATAACGAAGAGCACGGGGAAACAGCGGGGGGTTCCTTTCGTGTAACCGGTCGCAAGATGGTATCGGTTACCCGCGTGGAAATAATTACTTCGCGGGTTAAAAGAGTTGGCGAAATACGAGCGAAACGTGATTCGCAGTTGCAGTCGCGCGAAAGAGTACGCTCGTTCCATTTTCTGTTTGCGAAACGGAATGACAAATACGTACTTGAAACATTTCTCCCATTGTAATTCTTTTCGTATCGCTTTACCGTATCAATTAGACGAACGGGAAAGGATGGAGACGGGTAGGAAGGAATTATTGGAAAATGCATAGAGTAGGTACGATTCTATGAAATTCGTGGCCAATCGAGCTGTCCAATAAATGTGGATAGACCGCGTACCTGCTCGAGGATGGAAGCGGGGGTGGTAAAAGCCTCCTTTTTTTCCCGAGCGAAGGCAGAATTTAACGTCGCCATTATGCAGAACGGGTTGTATTGGCAGAGCCTCAATCCCAATTCCCAGGGATAGCTAGCCGGTCGAATGGCAAAGCCAAACAAACCTTATTTATGTCTCAATTAAAGCCGGGAATGGGATGCACCCTCGATGGAGCGGCTCCAGACAATAAAGCAGTCGAAAGAGGGAGGCTGGGGCAGGAGGGAGGAGAAGGAACGAGGAGGAGAAGGAGGCGTAGGAGGTGGAGTAAGAGCGGAACTACGAGGGCGAGAGGGGTGCGGGAACGTGAGCGAGAAGACCGGCCGAGGGTGAGAGAGGGCGAAGCGGATCCCGGGGATGGAGACGGAAAACTGTGGATCGTTGAACGCCGACCTCTGGACTCTGAACTTTCCGGTAGGGAGGGCGAGAGGGACGCGGTGGATACCATTGGTTTTAGCCTCCCGGATTCTGCGTATATCCGAAACTGAACTAAATACCAGGGGGACACCGGAGCTACCGAGGAGATAACGAGCGAACTCGTGAAACGGCCATAGATCAGCCGGCTTAATTATCTCCACGCATCGCTGCCTACCCCTTCTAATCGCTCGGCCTACACCCACGTTTCCGTCCGTAAGCCAAAATCCTCCCCTTTCCATCGTACGTCGGTGACGATCCTCTCTCCTGACGAGCCTCGCCGATCCCTTCGAACAATTTAATCTATGCACGGCTTCGCGATACCCGTTTCGGACAACTCGCGAGAATGACTCACGCGATTCATCGGACGTTTCGAATATCTTCTAACAAAGCGGAGAAAGATTTAAGTGTCCGCGACATTAATTTTGTCCCGCGCGATACCCGCGGAAAGACGATTCGGCCATACCTGCATGAGTTTTAAACGAAGCCTCGTCGACGACGATTTGAATATTTCATGCTTATCAACTATGCATCACGTACGCTGTCTCGCCGTCGTTCCTGTATTTACAAGAGTATCACGAGGAATCTTAAGTTTATTCCCACTTCGGCTGTATGTTTGTACGCAATAAGATACGTTGATATTCCTCCCGTCCAACCCCTTCTTCTTCTCCTCTTTTCATCCCCCGGACGGCAACCGATCCCGAGGCAACACACCAACCCTCGTTCCTTTTTATCTCCGCAAAGTTTCCACCCCATCAGGCTCACCCTCGTAACCCCCACACCAGCTACCGCTTCCTCCTACTCCCTGCTCTAACCCCGGGAACGGAACGCGCGCGTTCCTCTTTCCGCTACCGGCACGAACTACCCTCAACCCATTCCCAACCCCTACTACGAAGCGGCACGGCAGTCATGGCGGCAGTTACGGAATCAATAAAAGTGGTGCTCATGCGCCTCAACTGCCGTCGCTACTGCCGTCCGCCGCCACCTCTCAGCCCGCTGCCGTCCCATCTTCCCACCCTCCTTCGCGAGAGCCACCGCCGATTTCATCCTCTTCCACCCCTCGCTGTGTCTCGCTCCTTCCCGCAACCACCGTCGTCCTCCCGCGTTCGCGAAAACGCAGCACGACGTCCTCCCACCATCCTCCGTATCGTCCTCTCACCCTCGCCGGGACTTTGAATCGCGCCACCCTCTTCCTCACACCCTCATCCTTTCTGAAACTACACATAAAACTATATACAGACTATTCGCTCTTTCTCTCTTCCCCAAACGGGTGTCCCGATAGCGATTTTTTTCCCTCGTCTTGTCGCTGGGATTCACTCCATAGGGGACAACCGGGGCAGTAAATCGTTCGAGTATACACTGAATTTTGATCGGACCTCGCGGTGAACGATGTTTGATAATGTTTTCGTTACCCCCGTCCAAGTATCCCCGAGTACCAGTTTTCAAACTCTTCATACCGCAAAATGATACTCAAGGGTCAAACACAGAAACATACGATTCTTCGTTTTTCGATGAAACGTGTCGTATATAAATCCTTTTTAATTCAACCGCGATTTATTATACAGATCGCCGTGCGGGAAAATTCTTAAAAAGAGGAAACGAGATAAATCATCGGGAATGTACGAGCGACCGTTAAAAAAACTCATCAATTTTGCAACGCGCGACGCGTCCAAATTTTTTTCATAATTGAGTGCGAGAGCAATCTGTATCAAAAACAAAACCTCGCCCATTACGGTTTTATCGATGC
>NW_017167820.1:0-215 GCF_001652005.2 Ceratina calcarata | reverse complement strand
TTTCTGAACAACAATTTCCTTTGCCAAAATGCAAAGTGAGGCATGGTTTTAGAATTATTAATGAGAAACACTGTGTACGGCCCGCGCTCAGTCACGATTCGAGCCGACACTCTATTGGCTAAGCGCGGCCTATGCGTGCTCTCATTGGTCACTGTTTTTTGTTAATAATTCAAAAACCATGGCTCACTTTGCATTTTGCCAAAGGAAATTGTTGT
>NW_017167819.1:0-215 GCF_001652005.2 Ceratina calcarata | reverse complement strand
ATATTAGGCTTGGTTAGTCTATAGCGTCCCCGGTGAATTTCATGCCTTTATAACTGAGTATATGAACAACGTCAAAAAGCATATGATAGATAAAATTACATCAAGTATCGACAACCAAATGCATTGCATGACATTTATAGGATTGAAGGATACTTCAACATTTATACATCATTTCCAAATATCTTTTTTAGATTTATACTCTACAAGTTTTATTT
>NW_017167818.1:0-215 GCF_001652005.2 Ceratina calcarata | reverse complement strand
GTTTAGTTTTTCTTTTGCAATTCTTACTAATAACAATGTTCGATAAATTTTTCTTACTATCAATTAAGCCTTTTTATGATTCCACTTCAATATTAAAAAAGTTGTTCCATTTTTAAGAATGTTCGCTTAATGTCTGGCGATTATAAATTACATAAAACCGTCAATTATAATAAATAACCCAAATTCTACTCGTTGGCTCAAGATTATATACATGC
>NW_017167817.1:0-215 GCF_001652005.2 Ceratina calcarata | reverse complement strand
TGACTAGTATTTCGTGGCTCTGACTAGTATTTCATTGCTCTGACTAGTATTTCGTAGCTCTGACTAGAATTTCGTGGCTCTGACTAGCATTCTGTTGTTCTGATTATTATTCTATAGCATTATTGTCAACTTATCATTCTACTTTATTGTCAACTGTCATTCTGAAATACAGGGTGTCCCAGAACTAGTGTTAGGCCTTGAAATGGGGAGGAGCC
>NW_017167816.1:0-215 GCF_001652005.2 Ceratina calcarata | reverse complement strand
GTTGGAAGAAACAACTGATTTGAGGAAATACAAGCCTAAAAAGTCTGGAATTTTTGACAATTATTAGAATACATTTCGATATCTATCAATATTTTGTCAAAAAAAAATGTTCGATTTTTCCGAGATTTTTCCAAGGGGGTACCCCTTCAGATTTTACGAAATTTTCGTTTTCTGCCAATAACTCCCAAACCGTTGGAGATACGGGAAAATTGCAT
>NW_017167815.1:0-215 GCF_001652005.2 Ceratina calcarata | reverse complement strand
CCTCAGCTCCTCCTCATTTTCGGGCTTAAAGGGAGTTCTGGGACACCCTGTATATATATATACTCAGCATAATAATCTGTTTCCCAGTCAGGATTTGATGGCCAACGACCTATGAAAAAGAACAAGTTTCTATACGTAATGAATAGCATAATTTTCGCTCAAATTATTGGGTTGGGGAATAAGTTCGTAGCGTTTTTACCGAAGACTTTTATTTA
>NW_017167814.1:0-215 GCF_001652005.2 Ceratina calcarata | reverse complement strand
CATAAAGATATTTAGAATAAACCAGGTTCTTATTTTGCTTAATTGCTGATTCCGTTATTTCGAACACCCGTTCTTCCGGCCGAACCCCGTTAGGGCCGCCTATCCCTAACAATTTCCTTTTAAAGTAGTTTTTATGAAAATAGTAAAATTGCAATGAAAATTAATACATACAGATAGGGACAGCGCTTCTAGAATCATTCCCTCGGGTCAAAAGT
>NW_017167813.1:0-215 GCF_001652005.2 Ceratina calcarata | reverse complement strand
GTATATTTTCATACTTTGCACGCATCCTTTATCATTTCTGTACATTCGTTTTACTTACAAACGTACAAAATCCTTAATCTAATCTTTTGATACTTGAGAAACAAAGACATATTTTTACCTGATGCTTTCATACATATCATTGCATTATTTTCCATTTTTTGTTCATTCATTTGTCTGGACAGATGATTCTTGCTAAAAATATTTAATGAATATCA
>NW_017167812.1:0-215 GCF_001652005.2 Ceratina calcarata | reverse complement strand
CGCGGCGGACCCCAGCATTGGTGAATACAGCACCTTTCGGGTGCGACCTGCATGGCGAAGGATATACCGACTGTAAGAAACTAGATGTCCCGCCGTATGCACTTATAGGGAATTTTAGGGACGAGACGATCGCGTGAGCGCCGTGCGAGCCGTGTATGCGCAGGAAAGAAGAAGTGGTCGGTTTGTAACGGTTTTGGAGGGAACACGTGTCTGAA
>NW_017167811.1:0-215 GCF_001652005.2 Ceratina calcarata | reverse complement strand
GATTTCGATCCGCAAATCTTCGAAATCCTTTGAAGACCGCGAGCGAGTTTGCGACCAGCACGTCGTTCCAAACCGCTGTTCCGTTCCGACTTGAACAGCTACCGCTTAAAAAAGCTGCAGGCTCACCGATTCTGGTGAAACCACGGAGCGAGACGCGTTGTGGAGTTGGTTGTAAGGCAACTCCGTTTAAATTGGGACGATGCCGTCTCAAACAG
>NW_017167810.1:0-1627 GCF_001652005.2 Ceratina calcarata | reverse complement strand
CGCTGTAGCGTGGAACACTGTGGTTCGGAGCACATATTTCACGGATCAATTTCTGTCGGTTGAAACAAGACCAAGTGCGCTATACTTAACCTGCTGTTTTGCAATCCCATTAAAATTGCACTTTTTAATCAGGTAATCTATGAACCCCAACTATGCGCAATCTGAGTCAAGGTGGTTATTGCCTAAATCAAAAGTATTGAAAATTGTTCGATATTTTCCACAGGATTAATGTAGGTACCAAAGAATATGATCCGTGTTTGTGATCCAAATTTTCGACAGTGTATACTCATTTTTTCATTTTATGTATGTGACTTTTAATATAAAACTTATATTTTTATCCTTATCTTATTTAATATATGAAATCTAATAATGATCAACTATCTTAATAAGAGACATACAGCCATTGATTTTAATACAAATCTAATAATCCTAGAAAATTCAATTCTAATTTATTCATAGCACACAGAGTGTAAATTTGATCATAAATTATCTCTTAAAAGGGAAAGGGAAAACTGACGTTTCGCTCGATTAAGCATAGCAGCGGGTGAACCGAAAGCGAAATCCACGACGCGGCGCGGTCGAACTGGTGCTGGTAGTTCGGCCGGTAGCTTTCGGTTGATCGTGACGTCAATCGATCGATCGGAAGTGGACACGATTCTTCTGGCGGAGCCACGTTCGCGTACCTATCTCTGGCATCGCGGCGCGTTGCAACGCGTCGGCCCGGCGATGATATCGCGCCGCGGCCACGCCGTGGTACCGATCCGCATGAATACCGAGGAATCAATCACCGTGCCGATCGTTGCGCTCGATAGCGGGACCCGGTGCACGATCTAGATTCTCATCGGTTCGGGCCACGCCATTGAAATCATAATAATACCGCCGATCCATTATTACCCCTGGTCTCAGCGCAGTGCCACGGTCGTACACGGGACGTATGCCTGGTACGTACGTCGTTTTTGGCGGCTTCCAACCAGCGATCTCGCGGTAATTGATCCATCTCCGACTGCTGTCGGACGATTATCGGTTCTTGCAGCGACGCCGATCGCGGCGAGATTCTGGCCGATGGAATTCGCGGCAGAACAATGACGTTGCCAGCGAGATAAGTTTGACAGCCGAACGTTGATGAATGCGAGGGGAATCCGTCTGAAGATTAAATATCCTCCAGGAGGGTCTCACTGGCTTTTTAAACCGTTCAACGTGCCCTGTCTTTTTACTATGAAATGCAACATTAAAATTTATCAATCCCTTCGACTCGTTTTAACATGTCCGGAGCCCCGCGTGGATTCAGTTAAATGGAACATGTTGAAATCTCGCGCATGGAATTAGGTTCGGTAGCAGAGAACAAGATTTCAACCGGGGATATCGAGTCTAGAACCGCATGTCAGCGGATCTAACTAGCCGCGGACATATTCGGATTGATCGGCGTGGTAGTTCGGACGGTATCAGACAGCCGCGTATCGACGTCGATAGAAATTCGTTCTGATAACGAACTCGGGTAGAACACCGGCACTGAATACCGACGCCTGATCCGTGCAATCGGAAAAGGTAACCGGTGGACCGGTTTCATATACGTTCTACGCTTGACAGAAGTGCCGATTCATTCGGAGCTGTTCCACTGTCAACGTTG
>NW_017167809.1:0-215 GCF_001652005.2 Ceratina calcarata | reverse complement strand
ATATATAGAAATTATTCAGATTTTTATTGATTTATATGTTAATTTGAGAGAAAATAATTTTATTAAAGTCTCATAGGATTTTCTAACTTGTTTGAAATTGCGAATAAAATATAGAAAATGTTTATTCATTGAATACAATAATAGGTATAATATAAAATCTTAAACTCGACGATCAATCCATAATGATACTAGTCTCTATAACGAGTGAGGATGAA
>NW_017167808.1:0-215 GCF_001652005.2 Ceratina calcarata | reverse complement strand
TCTTAGCACGATTGTCTAAGGCAGTAGCATAAATTTGCAACATCTGATATAGTTTTTTAAATTTTATAGTTGATTAAATTTTTTTCCATGTAAAGGATAAGTACTTTATTGATCATAGGAAGGATCTGATTTATCCTTTTGCGTTAATAATGTTGCAACGTTTGTTATATTCTTCGATGTAATTTCATTTTCATTAGGAACGTGTTCGTCCCGGA
>NW_017167807.1:0-215 GCF_001652005.2 Ceratina calcarata | reverse complement strand
CTGTGTCACGAAACGAACGAGAAAGATACGTTAAAGAAATCGTATTAAAAAAAAAAAAGTCGAAACGAGGAAGTGTTTCTGGCGCTAGCGAGACCGGAAGGACCGAAAACGCTTTTGTCAACGAGAAGTGCATCGACCAATTTTCCAACGAAAAGAAAATAAAAAAAAAGGAATCCTTTCTCTTCTGTCGAGTTTCTCTCGCTTTCGTACCGCGA
>NW_017167806.1:0-215 GCF_001652005.2 Ceratina calcarata | reverse complement strand
AAATTAATTTTGCGTGCAATCTGAACAAAGCAACAATATTCTCGTATATATGTATTTCCTCTTTTAATCTACCATTAAAAAAATCAGTTTTCACATCCATGTAATGTACCAATAAACTAAATTGATTCGCAAACGCAAGAATAAACCTGAAATTGGAGCAAAAGTCTCATTATAATCTACCAAGTACTCTTGACTGAAACGACGAGCAACTAAAC
>NW_017167805.1:0-215 GCF_001652005.2 Ceratina calcarata | reverse complement strand
GATTAATAAATCTAAGAATTCAAGAAAAAAAACAGAAAAGGATGGTGAAAGCAAAAACAGAAAAGGATCACAAACTATTGAAGTTTCAGATTTGGCACATTGTTGTGTCACGTGTAAAGCTGAATTTCCTAGTAAAAACAAATTATTTGAACATTTAAAAAAAACAGGACACTCTGTATATATACCGAATCAAGTGAAAAATAAGAAAAATCAAG
>NW_017167804.1:0-215 GCF_001652005.2 Ceratina calcarata | reverse complement strand
ACTTGGCTGCAGCGTGGAGGTATTTTTTCCCTCGGCCGGAAAGTGGGGACGACGCAAACATGGTGGGGACCAATGCTTGGTGGGGGTATGCAGTGATTTTGAAGATTTGTAGGTTTATTTTGGCTATACATCTCGTCAAGTTGGCAATGACATGGTTGGGGATGGTCCGTGAAGTACAGACTTTCGATAGGAATTGTTTAAATGCAAACACTGTC
>NW_017167803.1:0-215 GCF_001652005.2 Ceratina calcarata | reverse complement strand
GTACATTTGCCCAAAAGCAGTCAAAATGACTTCCTTGGACAATCTAGTGTTAATATAATACAATAGAGACCGAATTTATTTACGTATAGAACAAGTAGGATGTATCAGTCCTTCCACCACTCCCACCCTCGATCACCCAATCCGGTTAAAAAATTAATTCATGTAAGAGTAAATAGCACGTAGGCCACGAAAGCGCAAGATGATGTAGACCAGAT
>NW_017167802.1:0-215 GCF_001652005.2 Ceratina calcarata | reverse complement strand
AGAGGAGAGAAGAGAGGAGAGAAGGAGGAGAGAAGAGAGGAGAGAAGGAGGAGAGGAGGGGCGGTGGAATGGTGAACAGAGAAGAAGAAGATGGGCTGACGGAGGGAGGTAAGGTCGCGTGGTAGCAGTGAGTGTGTGGAGAGAGAGAAAGTGTGATAGAGATAGGGAGTTATACAGAGATAGTGGGAACCGGTAGAGAGCTAAATCTAATCAGC
>NW_017167801.1:0-215 GCF_001652005.2 Ceratina calcarata | reverse complement strand
TGCAAGTGAGTTTAATATCATATTTTTATAGTTAATACTATTTTATTCTCGTTTCGATTAATTTTAGTGACTATATCAATAATGTTGATCCTAAAAGATATATTGATAACACTTACGTATGTACGAAACTTTATCTTCTACTCTTGTTTACAAACACATAGGTTAGGATTGGTTAGGATCACAAAGTACTACGCTACCATGTGTCGGATGCATAA
>NW_017167800.1:0-215 GCF_001652005.2 Ceratina calcarata | reverse complement strand
TTAAGGGTGTAGGATAGTCACGTGACTTTCCTAACACGTGTCAGTAAAATTTTGATGTTGATTGCTGTTTTATCGATAATCAGGCAAAAATACTGCAAAATATTAGTTTATGGGACTACACTTTTCCTTGTATGAAAATATTTTTCGGTCGTCAGGTACCATTTTAGAAAGAGAAAAGTCAAATCTAGCGCGTCTGGTCATTATTTAACCAAAAT
>NW_017167799.1:0-1628 GCF_001652005.2 Ceratina calcarata | reverse complement strand
CCGGAAAATTTATTTTTTTATGTTTCTACCAAAAATACAATAAACAATTTCTATTTTAATTCGTACAATTAAACGATATTTATTGATCGTCATATTTGTAAGTAGCCTCAAGCATGTCAAATAATTTGATGAGGCTCGTTACAATGTATAAAATGATTTTTAGTTCGGTCGTTGAATTATAATTTTTTTGATCCATATTCGCCCCGCCTGGAAGTCGATTCTCCACGCGCATTACAAACGCGATGTAATAAGAAAGAAAAGAGGACCGTAGGCAGGTAACGCGTAATCGCTCAATTGACCTGAATCTCTTACGCGAATCCGGCACAGAGCTTCCTGCGATTCGAAGGGAGAAAAACGCGAACGCGGTTCTCGCTCGCTCGATGGAATCCAGACCTTAGTTGCTTCTATTTTCCGTGGAAACGTAAACGCGTATCGAGTTGCCGACGTTAGCGTCCGCATCCACTCAACGGCAGCGACGACGGGCGAAAAATACCTCGCGGTTGCATTGTTAACCGAGCCCTAAAAGCGACCGCGGGAGACAGTAAGACGAAGGGCGACACTAGCTTACCACTCGAGCACGTATTCTCCGACCACTTTTCTCTCCGGCCCCTCAAAATTAACGCCGACCACTCGGTCGGGCTAGCATTTAGTACGTCGGGCTCAGCCTCAGTCCCTCCCGACGCCCTTCACCGATACGTATCGTCTTCCCTCAGCATCTCTATTTTACGTACTTCGTTTCCCTTTCGAGCAGCCAATTTGTTTAATCCTCAAACGCGTCGCGTTGCCATTTCGCAGCATCTCTCATTCATACGTGATCCATTCCAAATCATACGCAATTTCGTTCGACACACTGAGCTTATTTAAAGACGACTCGCTCACGTTAAAAATAAGATTCGATAGAGAAATCTATTTTTGATGATAGAATGACGCAAATATTCTTCCGCTGTTTTTGGTAAGCTTGCGAATTTGGACGACATTCAAAAGCGTAGAACATTTAAATTACCTTCAATTTTCTGCGATCTTCAACTAAAGCCAGCATTCGATAAAAAAAACTGTTCGAGCAGTTCTTCCAACTGTACATACGTTTACCTGTCGAGTTACAGTTACACGCGTCGTTTATAGATTTATCTTGCGTGTGTCATATCGACGTTGTATGGTCGCGATCATAATGCAATTTTAACGGTAACAGGTTGACTCTTAATCAATAATCTATCGCATGTTGAATCGGCATGAAGCAATTTTTCAATTTCTAACAGGAATTCTAATTATGCACAGAAGCTTATCGAGTGGAGACGTTAACGTGTAAGGAAGCAAATATCGTTTCGATCGGCTCGCTATCATTTTCGCAGAATTACACGGCCGGAGGAAAGTACACGGTTTGCATCCTGCATCCTGTCTGTTGCGAAGCCTCTCCTCGGTTCTCTCTTCTCGTTTCAAATTCATATAAGATAACGGGTGTCGGGACACGCGTAAGCTTCATAATACATACACATTGTTCGTTCAGCGGATGAAAAGGGGACGCGATAGATGGGAGAGAAACGGAGAAATTACCGTCGATTCACGTGTTACGTGTTTACCGTTACTACGATTCGTGTGAATCACGTGGTCGACTGGGACTCCGCTTTTTT
>NW_017167798.1:0-215 GCF_001652005.2 Ceratina calcarata | reverse complement strand
GAGAAAGTATAGACGACATAGGCGCCACCATACTCGAGTACTCAAATTTTTAAGACCTAAACGCGCAACGCGCAACGTCGACATCAATTGGCTAGCGTCACTTGTCGTCTTAAGCAGCGTTGAGATATTTTTACCCACGACCGGAAAGTGGGGATGACGCGGGGGTATGCAGTGATTTTCACGGTAGCGCTGCGGAGAGCTTCGCGAACACGCAT
>NW_017167797.1:0-215 GCF_001652005.2 Ceratina calcarata | reverse complement strand
TTCCTTTTCTGAAGCCGAACTGAAACTCGGAGAGTTTGTGCCCGGTCGTACTCAAATGAAGCTCTAAACGTCCTATTATGATTCTCTCCAGAATGTTACTGATATCGTCGATTAAACATAATGGTCTGTAGGAAGCAGGGTCGTCTAAGGGTTTTCCGGATTTGTTTAACAACACTAGTTTAGCTTTTTTCCAATGGATGGGAAAAATGGATTTT
>NW_017167796.1:0-215 GCF_001652005.2 Ceratina calcarata | reverse complement strand
AGTCGTATTGAGAAAGGTGCTACATTTTTATTACGATGTTCAGCAACAGTGAAAAGTACGATATGATAATTGTTTATGGTGCGTGTGAAGAAAATGCTGTGAAATGTGAAAAAAGAGCTAAGATCTTGTACCAAGCTAAGTATCCTGATCGAAATCAGCTATCGCATTCTACCTTCTTAAGGCTTAGTCAAAGACTCAAAGAACATGGCAATTTT
>NW_017167795.1:0-215 GCF_001652005.2 Ceratina calcarata | reverse complement strand
CCCCAATAGTTGTGTAACCATCAAAACTGAGACTTTTGCTTCCCAGTAATAGAATTTCAATATGTATCAGTTTATTGTTAATAATTCGTTAATTACTGATACTTTTAAAAAATGTTTTAAACAAAAGTTTTGGCTACTACTATTAACGACAAATAATGCGCTACACAATTTTCTTGTCACTCAAATATTTATCGAGTAATTATAATCGTATGCAA
>NW_017167794.1:0-215 GCF_001652005.2 Ceratina calcarata | reverse complement strand
GTATCGCGTGAGTCGAATTTTAGGCTCAGGGATCGCCGGAATCGTTCGATGGATTGATCGAAACCCGACTGGAGCCACCGCTTCTTGTGAAGACTCACGAGGTACGAAACGGTGAAAAGTCGAGTCTCAACGCGCCGAATTTGATACGAGCTTTCGTCTATGTTTCATATTTTAAACCGCTCAATTTAATGCACAATTACTCTAACTGTAATATC
>NW_017167793.1:0-215 GCF_001652005.2 Ceratina calcarata | reverse complement strand
AGATTTCGATACTATATCGGGATTACGATTTATGTAATCGTACATGTATACATATTTTAATACTCTTATGATAGATAAGGCTACAGTGCGTTTTAAATATTATTTTACAACTATTCTATAATTATTCTATAACTGTTTCTAGAAAAGGATAATAATTGACAAATGTACACACTGAAATATAATTGGATATTCCTGATTTATTGTTTACGAACATT
>NW_017167791.1:0-215 GCF_001652005.2 Ceratina calcarata | reverse complement strand
TATATATAATTTAAACAAATGACAATACTTCGCAAAATCGCACTTCAGCGCCACGTAGGTCACCAGTGACCACGTCGTAATTGACATGTCAAACATTATTATGTATGTATCGCCTAATAGAAAATTCATTGTGGCGCCACGGACCATTACTGCAAAATCTGCGTGACATTCAACGTGTTAAAAAGACATCTGATCTTGAAGGAAGTATGGGGTAG
>NW_017167790.1:0-215 GCF_001652005.2 Ceratina calcarata | reverse complement strand
CCCCCCCCCCCAATCATTAGACCAACGAGGAAGGGTATCGGTGCTCCGATACCACTTCTCTCGCGTCGAAGACAAAGTGGGGGATTCGAGAATTTTCGGATTTCTGCCGCATGTAGATAGCTCGCGAGGGGCGGCACGCTCATTACTTGTCGATATGTAACAAGAGCAGAACGGTCAGAAATTTAACGCTACCTTTGAAAAGGTGTTGAAACTGG
>NW_017167789.1:0-215 GCF_001652005.2 Ceratina calcarata | reverse complement strand
CAAGCATATGACTACTGGCAGGATCAACCAGGGAGTTGAGCGAAGAGAGAGAACGTTGTTTTCACTACTCTCGACACAACTCTCGTTCGATTATATATATATTTTCGTCGTCGTCGGTTCCGCGGACGTTGAAGAGACAGATCGACGCGTTTTTCCATTTAACACAACACACACGTTCGTATCACGGCACGCTCACGGCGTGTCGTCGAACGGTA
>NW_017167788.1:0-1628 GCF_001652005.2 Ceratina calcarata | reverse complement strand
AGTCTATCCACTTTGCTAAATTCTGAAATTATGTTGAACTTGTAAGCTCCCAGTTGAAATTTTTATTTTGTTTCAGTTGTATTTTCAGTTACAGCAGCACACGATTGGTCGTATTGGGGTCAATATGGTATATATTTCTTTCTAATCTTATATAATTCCGAACAATTTTATTTATCTATTAGATATGCCTATACATTTAAGTAGATAAAGAGGTGAACAAAATCAAATAAAGAAATTATAAGGTATCTGAGAAACATACTAACATTACTTACGGTAATTTAGATACCTACATGTAATCTTATAATAGTTTTCGGAAATGCACTTAATAGAGTTTAAACATTGAAATTAGTAAAATATCTTTGATATTTTATAAATATTCATTTAATTTTGTTTAAAACGGTCGGGAAAAAATAAATGCGCTTCTTAGATCTGAAAATCTAGCAATTCCTGAGTGTGTTGTATAAAAATGTATTGAAACTTTATATGTTTTGACTTAGGTCCAGCGCATTGGCCAGGATTATGTCTAACTGGAACGAAACAGTCACCAATAAATATTCCTACCGAGACTACTACAAAGGCTGATCTCGGTTTACTTAAATTCATAAGATATGATTTTGCATTTCCTGGCAACATTACAAATAACGGACACTCTGGTAAGTAATAACAACTAGGAAAGCAAGTATATGTAATTCGATCGTGTACGTATACACTGTAATGCTCGTATTTATAACGTCTTCAATTATCTCTCTTAAGAATAATTTATTTATAATTGTTATATGTTGCAGTACAAATAAAATTAAATGGTGTACCAATTCATCTTGAAGGAGCGAATTTACCGTCTACGTATATTTTAGAACAAGTTCACTTCCATTGGCCTGCTGAGCACACTGTAGATAACAATCGCGATGCACTAGAGTTGCATTTTGTTCATTATAACAATAAATATGATAACGCCAGTGTGGCTTCACAACATGAAAACGGAATTGCTGTTGTCGCCGTTTTATTCAAGGCATAATCATATACATATAACACATACATGCTATCTTTTTTCTATAAGATTTTTATAATCTTTGCTTCACAACTATTCATGAATTTTAAACACAAATATAACGTCAATACTATGGAATATTATTCCAGTTGAATACAAACGACAACTTGGCAATAATCCCAATACTGAAAGCAACAGAATCAATATCGAACGGGATTGGAAAGAGTACAGAATTAATGGAACCGAAAATTATACCTTCACTCTTTTTACCAAAAGATCATACTACATATTATCACTATGAGGGATCTTTAACCACCCCTGGCTGTCAAGAAACTGTAATGTGGTTTATTCTTACTGAGAAACTTTCAATATCCGAGAGACAGGTGCGTATTCAAATTTTAGGACTCAGTTGTACGAATTGGAATCGAAGTATCGTTATTTGACTAATCGGCATCCTGAGATTTTCTTACTTCTCTTTGCAGTTAAGTATTTTTAAATCGGTCGGAACGATCAATGGCACTTTGAGCTTTAATTACAGGCCAGTTCAAGCACTTGGGCAGAGGAAAGTTTATCATCATCTCGACCAATACGCTACTGCAACTTTTCATTCATATAATTTATTTTATATCTGTTCTGTTCT
>NW_017167787.1:0-215 GCF_001652005.2 Ceratina calcarata | reverse complement strand
GGCCAGTTGCATTTCTTCCTTACTGTAAGTTAATCGCGGCTTGTGAAACAATTGCATCGTGAGAAATGTTAACAGGAAACCCTGTACACGACGGCGCAAAGCACTGAAGAGCGTTTGATCTGGCAAATTACTCGCTAGCAATCTTTGAAGACGGATCTGAGAACGCGTAATTATTTTGCAGTTCGCCTGGCGTTTCTCTAATAACGCATGATATT
>NW_017167786.1:0-215 GCF_001652005.2 Ceratina calcarata | reverse complement strand
ATATCACCGATCCCCGGGGCCGTGCGAGCCGTGTCCCGTTACGAGTAACGAGCGATGCCACACGCGGTAAACGCGAACGGTAAACGATCGCACACGCGCGACTTGTCTCCTTTTCTCTCTCTTCTCTCGTGCCGTGTTTTCCACGCGCACAGCTCTGCCGTTTTTCGTTCTCCGTTTCACGCTTTCTCTCAAAAGCTACATTTTCGTTTCGTTTC
>NW_017167785.1:0-215 GCF_001652005.2 Ceratina calcarata | reverse complement strand
TTATTTGTATAATTTTCTTTTGTAATCTTATATTGTTTATATAATTGTTTATTTCCAAATTAATTTGTAAAAAATGAATCAGATTTTAGATTGAGTAAATTTTGTTTATAATTTAGAGATAGGCAGCAATGAGCAATGCTCGCGCTGCATTTGTTTTGTATAATTAAATGAAAAAAGAAAATGTCCCTATCTAATGGGGAGGAAGGGTGGCAGGG
>NW_017167784.1:0-215 GCF_001652005.2 Ceratina calcarata | reverse complement strand
GATATCGTGTATGCGGACATCGCCGCACTTCACCGGTTGCTGCACCCTTACATCATCACCGGCAGCGACCTCCCGCATCCGTGCTGCCAATGCATCGGCCTTGGCAGTGCTACCTTCACCGGTGACCTGTAAGACCAGGCCACCGGTGACTGCCCTCCTCGGGCGGATGGGTCCAATGCCCATGTCCTCTAAATTAATGGCCTTCATTGCCTCGT
>NW_017167783.1:0-215 GCF_001652005.2 Ceratina calcarata | reverse complement strand
AAAAGTAATGAAGAGCCCCCAGCGAAGCTCACAATCGTTGAAAAGGAACCGTAAGCTTCATTACTTTACTGCAAATATGTTTTGCACAATTTCTTCGAACGCCTATGTTAGGAGATGACCTAACGGGGTCGGGAATTTCGAGGAAGAGTGTTAAGAGACAGGTTTTTAAATAAATAGAAATGAAATTCCAATTTGGAATTTAAATCTCAAGTTTA
>NW_017167782.1:0-215 GCF_001652005.2 Ceratina calcarata | reverse complement strand
GCGTGAGCGCCCTGTAAAAGACGTTCGCAGGCTCTGTTTCGGCGCACCGAACCAGAGCAGCGTCAAGTCCTCCTCACTTGTTTAATTGTGAGTTGAATTAACCCCGAGACGAGAAATTATTCTCGTCTCTATCATACAATCCACTTTCGAATACCAACACGCAAAGGGTCTAGCTGGATAAGGGGGTCAAATGTGCCCTTGAGCCGAATGAAGCG
>NW_017167781.1:0-215 GCF_001652005.2 Ceratina calcarata | reverse complement strand
ATTCTCCACCTGTTCGCTGTTTTTGAACGGCACATTGTTGACTACCAGAGTCAACAACTCAACCCCCCCTAAGTCGATTCCAGCCTTTTTGAACCGACTAGAGTAGCTTGAATACCATCGCCAGCGTCGTCGCCTCGAGCCGTAGTTCTCTTAGCCCGTTTGCGGCGAAGCCACGCTTTGGCAAAGGCTGACTCGATCAGATTTATCGTTTTTTT
>NW_017167780.1:0-215 GCF_001652005.2 Ceratina calcarata | reverse complement strand
GTGATTCGCTTGGCTCAAGGGTCTGCATTTGCCAAAGAAATCGAGACTTTACGCCAGAAGAAGTTGTTACCCAAAAGACATGCCCTTCTCAATTTAAATCCATTTTATGATGAAGTAGATGGCATATTACGTGTAGGAGGTCGTCTTGAAAATTCGAGTTTATCACGGGAAAAGAAACATCCAGCGATCTTACCGCGTGATTCGGCACTCAGTCG
>NW_017167779.1:0-215 GCF_001652005.2 Ceratina calcarata | reverse complement strand
TAAGTTACTCACTCGAAATTGTTTGAAATTTTTCTAAATCTGCTGGAAATTAACATGTCGATCTGTGATGCGTGGTAATAATTTCGGCACTAAACAGATCCACCATTTTGAAATTATCCGGAAATTATCTGGAAAGTCTCTATGACGTCACAGTTTGGCATTATCTTTGCTTCAAGCCAACTTAGGACACGGATACGGTAGGCCGTGTCTATTTG
>NW_017167778.1:0-1630 GCF_001652005.2 Ceratina calcarata | reverse complement strand
CTATAATTTTTCAAAAAACCCATGAATTGATTTAAAATTTTGCAGGTAGCTTTTTAATAGTAATAGAAATCTATAATAACAAATTCAATACGCTACCATTGTTTAAGTATACAGCCTATACATCCTTAATATTGTAATATCATGATAAATGAAATTACGAAACAAAGGGAATGCAACAAAAAGTTGAGAATCATTATTGTATACTGAAATATCAGATTCCCGTTTCTTTATGATTTATTAAAACACTTGGCGAACCATTAATCAGCTGGTATGGCATTATTAACATTTATAGGATAGGATAATAATAAAACATTTTTAAACGGCAAAAGTTACCGATTTCACGTCTCAAAAAAATCATAAAACATTTTCTCATCGCGCCAAGTGTTAATCCAGCTTCGCTTTATGGTAAATAAAAGGCAGAAACATTTAATCTCTTAATCTCCTCATAACTTAATTACTCGTTAATGTATTTCGTGCTTCTTCGTTGGATGTACAAATTGGCAAAGCTCTTCGTTTGTAATCAGCCTTGAGAATTATTTTACTATATTTCATAGAAATGTTATTAATCCGTTCTTAAAAATCATTCGAATTTCAAATGCATTATTCCAATGTGCATTTGTAATTTGAACAATGCAAATGCGACACGGCTACACTCTATTGTCTAAAAATTCGTTACTGCTCTCAATTCATCATTGATTGTTTTGTGTTTCGCAGCAGATGTGCATAAAATACATTTATTTCATCCATCCATCATTAGTTAAACATAATTACATATTTTTGTGAATTTTCCGAGAAGAAGCCTTATGTCACACGATTATAAATATATTATTGACAATTTAATATTTATTAAACAGAAGTTAGTAAAAGTAGACTAAACTCTGGCAAGACCGCGCATAAAATTCAGGAGATTACGATCCAGAACACTAGGCTTAAAACAGAACAGCGTTAGAGAACATCAGGGATGTTAGAAACTTTTTTCATGCCAAATTTCGTGTTTTTCTCAATGAACATAAAAAACTCGCCGGATGACTTTTTTTACTTTCCGCCTCATCTTATGGGGGCCCTCGAGGTGATAAGGGAGGGGTTGTAATCAAGTGATTTTTACGAGTAGCTGTTACGTGGTCGCCAATATTTGCGGATCAGGGTGGAGTTCAGGTTGCAACACACCGACCTTTAAGTGAGGGAAAGGTGCGCTGAGATCATGCCAAGGAAACTGGCTATTGTTTATCCCCCTCGATACGTACGATGACTAATTTCCGAAAGTATACGTTGAAACGTTATTCTCATTTAACTTCTGAAAGTCCTCTAAAAAGCTACAACTTATTTTTCAGAAGAAAATAAATGTCAATAAATTAGGATTTCCTAATTTTCCAATAATATATATTTTCCTAGTTTCACTATGTGCAGTATCGTTGATATATTAATTTTTCTAATTGACTTTGTACGAAGTTTGCTTTAAACGGGAACGGTGCTGTTCTTCGTAAACGATTCCGTTGCAAGCGTATAGCTCGGCCGAAATCTTACACGGTGCGAATTTATGTACATCAACCAACGGGCCAAAAGCGTTCTGCATTACGTTTTACGATCCTGTCAGTCGTAAAATGCAGTTTAGGCGTCCGGTCTATACCGT
>NW_017167777.1:0-215 GCF_001652005.2 Ceratina calcarata | reverse complement strand
ATTCATGTGTTGTTTTTACATATGTAGTATACAAGTCGACTTATATGCATCTCAGTCGAAAGTACGTAGAAAGTGTCTGTAAATATATCATCAAATATACCCCACAATTCCACTTTTCAGGTTGATTTTAAGGTTGTTTCCGTTGAAGTACATCTTCTTTACGTGTTTTAAAGTAGAATTCATGTGTTGTTCATACATATGTAGTATACAAGTCG
>NW_017167776.1:0-215 GCF_001652005.2 Ceratina calcarata | reverse complement strand
TTCACAAGTACGTATATGTCAAGAATGTATACGTTATTAAAGAGAATTACATTTTGCATACATCAAGTTTCGTGCACACAAAAATGATTTTTTTTATGTGATTGTTTCAGACTTCCTGCGGATGAACAGTGGCGGAAATTGTGGCTAACGAGCCTAAAAGTGGAGGAATCAAATTTACCCACCTACCCATTTGTGTGTTCCATACATTTTAGACG
>NW_017167775.1:0-215 GCF_001652005.2 Ceratina calcarata | reverse complement strand
GATAAACTCCCTTACGCATAATGAAACATTTATAGTATCCGTTTAAAAAATGTTTTTAGAAAGAAAAAAGAATATGAAATGATTGGTTTAAAAACTGTTATCAGGGGGCAGTATCGAAGGATTATCTTCCCATTTTCTCAACGAAAGTTCCTGCGACAATAAAATTCTGCCTCCATATCTGATAACAGATTTTATTCTATCTTTAACTTCCGAGT
>NW_017167774.1:0-215 GCF_001652005.2 Ceratina calcarata | reverse complement strand
TCTTTTTTAATATTAAAAAAATAATTCATTTCTCGTGGTTTTCTATGTATAATTACAGATTAATTATTTAGATGTACGGAAATAATACATTCATAATAAGAAATTAAGAGTAAAGTATAGGTCATAATTAGGGAAATAATAAGTAAGATAATAAATATTCATAAGGAAAGAGAACACATTTTGTGCATATTTTTTTCTCTGCCTATATCTATATG
>NW_017167773.1:0-215 GCF_001652005.2 Ceratina calcarata | reverse complement strand
AGCAACAGCTGATAACTGAAAAAACCAAGAAAACCATGGAAACCTGGGGAAGGCCTTGGCTTTCTTCTCTAGCGCAAAATAACACGGGATACCAAACACCCCGCACCGCGCCGAAATAGAGCGTTGCCCCTATCGAGCCAGAAGAAAAATATTACCAGCAGGGTGCTTAAAGGAGCCCGCCGACAAGTATTAATGCTAGATCCACAGCGCAAAGT
>NW_017167772.1:0-215 GCF_001652005.2 Ceratina calcarata | reverse complement strand
GGCACCACCACGGCACCTATCGGTGGCTCGGCCGAACCACCCGTTACATACGTATGGTCGAAGGTGAATAATATTTCAGCGCAGGGTTACCTATTCAAAGAAGAAAGTAATACGCATTGAAGGAAAGAAAGAATAAGAATTGTCTATGTTGAGTGTAAGGATACATTTGTATTTTCGTGTGTGGTAGGCCTGAGGCGCCACTATAGATTCTCTTC
>NW_017167771.1:0-215 GCF_001652005.2 Ceratina calcarata | reverse complement strand
ATAGGTGGCTATATGTTGTGTTACATATTAAATTTTTCTTCTGTGTAACGAACGTATTTTTACAATATTTCTTGATTTCAGTTTTCCGTAGGTTCACTGCTTAAGTGTTATAACCCTGTGAAAGGGCTAAATCCCTTGTCATTTGTCGCTTTCGCAATATGCGCTTGGTAACAGTCAGCGAGTATCGAAATGTGGCGACTAATCATTTCGACACT
>NW_017167770.1:0-215 GCF_001652005.2 Ceratina calcarata | reverse complement strand
GACCGGACGTTGCACTGATTCGGTGCGCCGAAAACAGAGCCTGCGTTCGTCTTCTTGCAAGGTACTCACGCAGCTAGCCACTCTGCGTGAGGAAGCCCAGGTTGTAAGGCCGGACTTCAACTGACCTCCAAACTACGGTCAGTCCCGTTTGCAGAATACATCGGACTTCGTCAAGAAGCTTCTGACCGGGAGAGCTATCTGACAACTACGATCAG
>NW_017167769.1:0-215 GCF_001652005.2 Ceratina calcarata | reverse complement strand
GTAATTAATAAATGAATAGAAATGAATCTTGGTATTTTTATTTCACGATTCTTAATCAGATGACCAGATGAGCAGTTCTGGGGGTGGCTATCATAAGTTAGTAGTCACTCTCTTTAAAATCACCTGTTTGGAAGTTATTGGCAAAAACGAAAATTTCGCAAAATTTGAAGGGGTTCCCCTTGCAGCGGTGCCATAACTTTTCCCTCGAGGCTCGC
>NW_017167768.1:0-215 GCF_001652005.2 Ceratina calcarata | reverse complement strand
TGAAACTTGCAGCATTCAAAGATGTCGTTTTGGCAAAGTAGTAGCATGCAATTCTTAAGATTTTTCCAGAAAATTACTGGTTTACTTCTTTTACTTCACTTCTTTTCTATTTACTTTGTAAGAGATTCATTAACAACAAGTCAAGTAGGCAAGCGGCAATATGCAAGCCAGGTGATCAGCGGACGATAGTTCAAGTCTCCACGACAATGTTTTTT
>NW_017167767.1:0-1631 GCF_001652005.2 Ceratina calcarata | reverse complement strand
ACCGTTTCTTCTCGTCAATTCTTTACAAAATCTTCGCAATCTTCGATCGTTCTGTCAAACTAGATACTCTCCACAATCGACTCTACAGATTCCAGACAAATTTTCAGATTCATTCTCGCTTTACAACCCATAACGCTTTACAACACTCACCCGTCCCGTCTGACTCACAAATTCAACACCCTCTCCGCACAACTAACGGTACATATCTTTGCCATACTTCTTACAATTAATTTAACTCCGCTCGTTCTTCACCTTCACAAACACCATTCATAAACAATATAAACAATATAAATACTGCCGCAAACCCCACTTCCTTACAATCACACACAGTTCTTCGCTCATTCTTGCCCACTGCCCGTCTTCGAACTTCCTCTTCTTCCTTCGCTCAGCCACTGAGATCGAGATCATTCTCGTTCTCCTCTCGTCTCGTTCCCAGCCAGCCAGCACGATCGTTTTACTCCTCATCATCCGGTAGATTTACAAGACACCGTCCCCCAAGATACCACCATCTTCCATGAATTTATTCAGGACGTTCTTCTCGATCTCAAAAATTGTCAACAGCATCCAATTTATCCAGTTCCATCTGCAACATCAACCGACCGACTCGTAAATTTCCAATCATACCTCTTCAAGATCTTCCTACCGCTCATATCGTTTCAACACTTGTAAACTGGTCCAACAAAAACCCCTGCTCGTTCCTTGCACGTAAATACTCTCTATATGCCTGGCTCATTATCCGCAGTTCAACGATTACTAACGCCGTCAAACCCATCGCTCCCGATTCCTGACGCTTCTTTTATTCCCGTGTTAAGCGACCAACGGGTTTGGCCCCTTCGCATTTCACCGTCCTACGCTCCCCTGAGAGACCTCGACCCATCCACAACGAACCAGTCACAGCCATGATCACCGCTGACGTTCCAGTTTCACCTTGATCTTCCTGCAACGTCCCATTATCAGATTATCCACCCAAAATTACTGCATCCCATATCAGAACCATTACCTCGTATGTCTTCCAGTTATTAATCTCGCACAGCAAGATCAATCCTACGCATAGATGCATCCCTCTCATTTCTTGTTCTATCGATCTCGCACCTCTGCACTTCATTTCCACCCTCGTCCATCGATAAATGATCCATTCAGGCACAATTACAGAATCCTTCCAGGGAATTCCAATACAATCTCTACCCTCTTCCCTCTTTTCCTTCTCGCTCCACACTTACAATCCATCCCTGCTCGTATCCTTATCCATCGTTCTTCTTCCTAAGTCCCACCCATCAATTATGCCACACTTTTCCTTAACTCCTCTACTCTTTTCATTTACCTCTTCTATACACATTTGACACTTGATCAACTCGCAACCGTCGTCGTCTATACTCGTTCACGCATCGAACCTCACCGGCCGATCTGCAAACGATTTCAAATCGCATCTACGATCCAATAGACCCTCGTTGATTCCCTACTCCTCTGCTCTGCAAACAAACACTTCAATAACCACCCGTTACGTCTAGACACCATCAATTATCTTTACCTGTAATAACCAATTGACGGGACAATACAATCTGCAACACCTTCCAACCCATTGATCACTTGTAATCATATCACCGTCCGCCACCTTCTTCATCCAGATCACT
>NW_017167766.1:0-215 GCF_001652005.2 Ceratina calcarata | reverse complement strand
GAAAAATGCATAGAATTTTTCTTGTAGAAGACCTCAATGCCCACAATCTCTGTTTAAAACATTTTTCACTAGCATCAATCATTAATTAAAAATTAAAATTGTTATCGAAAAATGTTTCAGAGAAAAGTTGTATATCTAGCTGTCACCTAGAAATGAGGTCGTATACAATTTCTTACTAGTATCAGCTAGTAACAATTATACATTATAGATAAATG
>NW_017167765.1:0-215 GCF_001652005.2 Ceratina calcarata | reverse complement strand
TGTGACCGTAAATGACGTTTGAGGTTAGGATCGTCGTTGACTTGTTGACATCAAGACGTTCTGAAAAGGTTAGGATGCTGGAAATGCGACGGTGAGCTTATTCAATAACGAGAGTTTTGTAACGGGCGGTTCGGCCGAGCCACCAATAGGTGCCGTGGTAGTGCCGACCGCTCGCTCTAGAGAACGCGTCTTAAAGCTAAAGGTAGGTTTGCAAA
>NW_017167764.1:0-215 GCF_001652005.2 Ceratina calcarata | reverse complement strand
TTAGACTATAGATTTTATAGAAGAATTGAAAGTACAGAAATATTGAAATCTGCATATGTATCAAAATACTCAAACGATGAAAGTATTTCAATCACATTTTTTAAATGGATATCCCAAATGTTTTAGTCTGCATGAAAATCCGCAATATAGTGATAATTCATTGATAGCACTTATAAACATAAAACATGCCAAGTTGTTTGTCTTGTGTCATGTAA
>NW_017167763.1:0-215 GCF_001652005.2 Ceratina calcarata | reverse complement strand
GAGTGAGAAAAAAGGACAACTGACCGTGTTCCCTGGTTTTTCCCACGTCATGCTTGTTTTCTATTATTGATTACAAATACCAAATCTTTTGAAGATTTCACCACGTAAAAAAAAAACAAGGCTTGGATCTTTTATTCCATTACCATACCACAATTAAACACAATTAAAACAGTGCACCATCATGAACGGAGCAATGTTAAAATATTTTTAAACAA
>NW_017167762.1:0-215 GCF_001652005.2 Ceratina calcarata | reverse complement strand
GTGGCAACCTTCTAATAGTATTATTCCCAAGAATGACCTAAATTTTTGGCGGTCACACTGATAAGGTCCCTTAAGTTCCTGTTTCTTGTAGAAGACATGAAAATATGAAATAGTCAAGGATAGCAAATGCTTAAGACGATCTTAAGAATAAGCAACGACTCTGAATACTGGCCTATGTGTATATGTTTATAATAATAATAATTTTCATAACACTG
>NW_017167761.1:0-215 GCF_001652005.2 Ceratina calcarata | reverse complement strand
GCCTTCAACCGACTGAGGGTGCTGGCTGAGAGCTCCTCGGAAGCCACCGGCGCCGAGCAAAGCTGTCAGAACTGCGTGAAAATCTCTGGTAAAAATCCTGCGCAGCTACAGTTACGGCAGCAACTCTTCAACAGACTTAGCCCGCTTCAGGTAGGGAGGTAGCAAGGCGTCGTTGAAACGTATGCCATTATCACTGCGATCCCTGACCTTAGGCA
>NW_017167760.1:0-215 GCF_001652005.2 Ceratina calcarata | reverse complement strand
TGCAACAGCAACGACCGATACCTTCCAAATCGCGATTACGCGCCTTGCACCCGTTTTTAGACGAGGATGAAGTTTTGAGAGTCGGAGGGTGCTTAGAAACTTCCGTGTTTGCATGGGATACAAAGCATCCGATTGTTTTGCGAAACATTATGTTTTCACATTAATTATTCGGCAATCTCATCTTCAAACGCTGCATGGAGGACTGCAACAGACGA
>NW_017167758.1:0-215 GCF_001652005.2 Ceratina calcarata | reverse complement strand
TGCATACTCCGCCCTCTTCGTTTCTTTTCGTCTTAAAGACCCATTTGCAGGTAACAATGTTTTGATCCTTAGGTGCAGATACGATTTCCCATGTATCGTTCTGCAGAAGTGCGTTATACTCTTCATCCATCGCTTTTTGCCATTCATTTTTATCTGGTCTTGACAACGCTTCATTTCTGCTTTTCGGATCATCCTGTGAAACTGCTGCAAATTTT
>NW_017167757.1:0-215 GCF_001652005.2 Ceratina calcarata | reverse complement strand
GATAAAATAGACAAAATGACATGGCATGCCGTTAGCCAGTCGTAATAAAAAATAGAAAAGAACTTAAATCCTCAAAAATGACCTTTCTCGCACGTTCTTGCCATAAACTGTCTCGATGAAGCCTCCACTTTTTAACATTGTTGTTCCTTCGAACGGAACAGATGTTTATCTTAATTGTCAAGAACTTACAATTTATCTTATTAACAAATGTACAA
>NW_017167756.1:0-1631 GCF_001652005.2 Ceratina calcarata | reverse complement strand
CTATACAAGCACGTAGTGTTCTCATACGCATATTATGAGAACGTAACATTTGAGTCAAGTAAACAGAATTCCTCCCGTCACTTGAAGTTTCAATGCTGCGGAGCAGAAAACAATGAAATTGCAAGGTTTGATGTTATTTGACGTATGCTAATTCGCACGGTGCATGCAGCCCCACAAGTTTTCTCTCTAGAAGAAGATTACGCGCGTCGGCCGACAAATCATCTTGGTAACCACGCGTGTTTCTACAGCGACGATACGCACACGCGACCCTCTATCCCTCTCTCTTGTGGTCAAGGAACTGCCGCCTCATTCAATATAAATGTCTCTCAGGGGAAACGTCGAAATTCCACAACTATGAAATTATGCTGTCAAGGGAAAATTATGAGCGCGAATAAAGCAACGCGTATGGAAGAAGATTTTCTTTTTATAACTTCCAATGGAATAACGTTGGACAGGAAAAAGCATGAGTCGATGCGATTTACGATCGACAGTACTTGCGGTTTCATTCATAAATCAAATGAGGGTACGAGGCTCCATTAAATTATGATTCAATTACTGCCCGTTATGCGATAAAATTGTTTCTGACTGATTTAACCAATTATTATACGAAACATTTTGTATGTAATTATCATTAAAAGTTAAATGAAATATTTCAATATATTTTTTTCATTTCCATCTTTTTCATTTTCCTAATGTACATTAAAGAATATATAGAGTAATAAAAGAAAAAAGCAGACATTATTAAACCTTCAAAGAGCAGAGAAAACGCAGATAATCTTATAACACATATACTGCAATAAAGACAAACGCGATCAGGCTTGAGGTCATTCGTGTATGCGAAGAAGTTCCGTGTCTGATTGAGAAAATCAGATTACTTCTAGTCTCAAATACGTGCGCCGAAAACGTATCGACTTTATCCTCGGATCGGTTCCCGACTCACTTTGTTTCTGAGTGACGAGCATGTTTTATTCATACTCGTGCCATTCACAACGGTGGTCGTATAGCGAAAGATTTACTATCGCTGATTCTCATTTCGTTACGGACATTTAATCTTCCGTATGTGAGTGTCGTTCACCCGCTGGAAAACCGATTAAGCAATGGAAGCAATGAACGCTAGATAAATACCGCGAGATATAACAACTGTACAAGAAGTTTAAACAGAGCTACGTCCAAAATCATTCGGAACATCGAGTCGATTGTATATATCCTCGACTTTCGTAACAAGTTCTATAATTCACGGAGAATACGAGAGCAGAATAACTGATTTTTGGTAGATCTACCACGAGAATAAAATAAAAAAGAGTATGGCTAACTAAAGGAAAGAATTACTGCAGGAAGTATATAAATTGTAAGCTTTAATTGCATTATGCTCTAAGTTAGGAAGAGTGTACCTACATTCTCCACTAGTAGAAACAAAGAGAAAATGATTGAACAGTTAAGATTCTTAATTAATTTATTAAAGCAAGGAAATGTAATTAGAAAATAATTATTTATAGGAAAACGTTGCAATATACAAGATTCTGGTTATGACGTGAATAACAACAAGTAAAAAATGTACATACATCATAAAACAATGAACAATTAATAAATAAAAAATGATTTTACATTCTGTTTTTTACAAGCTACGTATC
>NW_017167755.1:0-215 GCF_001652005.2 Ceratina calcarata | reverse complement strand
TTCATGTCCTACTGTCTTGAAACATAATTCTTCATATTTTTCAAGTTTGATGAGTTATAGATTTAGTTTTCTTATACAAATACCTAAAAATCAATTTCTGTTTCTCAATCATCCACTATAAGAGAATGAAAAGGTGTAAAATGCATATTTTTCAAATTCATTACTCAGCGACTTGCTTTTTGTTCATAAAAAATTTCTATTCTATACACTTTTTT
>NW_017167754.1:0-215 GCF_001652005.2 Ceratina calcarata | reverse complement strand
GTACCTGTCCCAATAACACACTTCACTCATGCATACAACACGCACTCACGATAAGCGGTAAAGAAATATATATATATATCTATATGTATAATGGAATGGATTACAGGTATTGCTGTCCAAATTTTACGGAGGTGTAGGGGATGTACAATTTTGAATTCGACTTACGCAGAGGGCAATGGAGGGCGAGGGGCGATGGTCGTTGGTTTACCGGCGGT
>NW_017167753.1:0-215 GCF_001652005.2 Ceratina calcarata | reverse complement strand
TGCATGCGATGTACGCGATGGCAGGCTGAACCATCCGTACAGATAATGTAAGATCCAACACCGGAAAGGTGCCGACCGACGAGACCGTTCACTAATTGCGGCGTCCATTATGCCGGACCTTATCACGTCCAAGATTCTGCAGGCCGAGGAAAGATGGCTGACAAGGCGTATATAGCCGTGTTCGTTTGCTACGTAACACGAGCCGTCCACATCGA
>NW_017167752.1:0-215 GCF_001652005.2 Ceratina calcarata | reverse complement strand
GTATTTAATATTAGAAGTCTTTTACTTCTCCTTCCCTTCAATAATTTAATATAATAATGACGAATTGAGAAAAATAGCCGAATGAATTTTGCTGAAGCAGAAATCGACTAAATTCTTATTAACAGAAACGAATTTTGACATTTTTATTTTACGATCCTTGACCAAATGGCCAAATGGCCAACCCTGGGAATGGCTACTATAAGTCAGTGATTATT